>NC_091460.1:115763752-116061002 GCF_027789765.1 Dendropsophus ebraccatus
GGTGTACTTGAGGAGTTGGGAAAAGCGTCTGACACTTTGCACTAAAAAATAAAAGCATTTTTCTATGTTATGGAAGCACAGCTGGGTATATGAAAAGTACTATGTGTACCAAATCTTTAACATGTCAAAAGTTTTGATCAGTTTAGGTCTTGAGACCCCCATCAATCTGTCTAATCAGCAGCAGCATGTTGCAGCACGCTTTACTCCCTGGTCCATTAGAAGTCTATGGAGACTGACTTCTGCAATGGTATGGATTTAAGGGGTTATCCAGCGCTACAAAAACATGGCCACTTTCTTCCAGAGACAGCCAATTTGATGTTTTGTAACTTTGTTCCATTGAAGTGATTGGAGTTTACTTGCAAACCTCACAGACCCTAAAATAAATGTACCATTAGGTACATTCCCTTTAAGTAAAACCCATGTATAGAACAGCGCTGGTGCGAGGAAGCCAGTGCCACGGTCGTTTTTTTGAACCGTGGCCCAGTTCCCGTGTACTATTCACGGGTAGCGGGCAGGTGCCCTTCTTCTTCTTTTTTTTTTTTTTTTTTTGTTTTGAAGCATTCAAAGCGGGCCGGCCTGCCCCCAGTGGGAGGAATCCCCTGCCCCTCTATGAGGTGGCTCTATTGATTCTAATGGAGCTGCATCATAGAGGGGCGGGGGTGGCCTTCCACTGGGGGCGGGCCAGCTCCGTTCTATACATGGGTAATACTTAAAGCGAATGTACCTGATGGTACATTCGCTTTAACTGGAGACAAAAGCTCTGCTGTCTCTGGAAGAAAGTGTCCATGTTTTTGTAGTGCTAACCCCTTTAAGCATCAAGCTAGGGGTGGTGAAACGCACAGGCAAACACTTCTCCTGGCTATATCAGGCCCTATTCCACCAACAGATCTGACGACAGATTATCTGCCAAAGATTTGAAGCCAAACCCAGGAACAGACTATAAACAGAACAGGTCATAAAGGAAAGACTAGATTTCTGCTCTTTTCAAATCCACTCCTGGGTTTGGCTTCAAATCTTTGGCAGATAATCTGTCGTCAGATCTGTTGGTGGAATAGGGCCTTAAAGATCGGTGTATGTCTGTGTGATACATCAAGTTTACCTTTTTTTTTTTTTTCTTTTTTTTTTTTTAAGTGCTAACATGGTATTTTCCATTGCTACCTCTTAAGATGTGGTATTACAAAGAGTGCTGTGAGGCCATTTGCACATACTGTGTTTTGTGGCTTATTTTGAGCCACAAAAAATGACATTTTTGTAGATCTCAAGACGAGCCTGGAAAACAATTAGCAAATATAGGTGAACTGCAAAGAACCCTCTCCTGTACTGATGGACTCGAGCAAATTAAACAATAAAGATTGCTGGCCAGGCCGAGTAATGGAAGTCCTCTGGCTGAACACCGAGACCTGTCATTACTTGATGACATCACTCTTTCACATGTAGTCACTATAACAGGCACCAACCCCCGACGTTCATGTATGTAAATATGGGTTGAGTTGCATTAACCCCTTAAGGACAGAGCCAATTTCCATTCTTGAGCGTTCGTTTTTTTTTCTTCTTGTGCTTAAAAGGCCATAGCACTTGCATTTTTTTTTATCAAGAGACCCACACGAGCCTTTATTTTTTGCGCCACTAATTGTACTTTGCAATGACAGGCTTAATTTTTGCATAAAGTACACTGCAAAACCAGAAAAAAATTAAATGTGTGATGAAATTGAAACACCCCCCCTTTTTTTTTTTTCTTTTTTTTTCTTTAGGGAGGTTTCGTGTTTATGCCATTTGCCCTAGAGTAAAACTGACTTGTTATACCTGTTCCTCAAGTTATGATTACAACGATATGTAACTTACATAGTTAATACGGTTGAAAAAAAACACATTTCCATTTAGTTCAATCAAGGAGGGGATGGATACAGGGAAGGGGGGGGGGGTGATAGGTTTTATACATATGCATTTATATTATTTTGCTCTAAGAACTTGTCTAGGCCGGTTTTGAAGCCCTCTACTGTTGTTGCTGTGACCAGATCCTGTGGTAGACTGTTCCACAGATTCACAGTTCTCATGGTAAAGAAGGCTTGTCGCCTCCGGAGATTGAACCTTTTTTTCTCCAGGCGGAGGCAGTGCCCTCTTGTCCTTTGAGGGGGTTTTACCTTGAACATCTTTTACCCATATTTCTTGTAGGGGCCATTTATATATTTAAATAAGTTAATCATATCTTCCCTTAAACGTCTCTTCTCCAGACTAAACAAATGCAATTCTTTTAATCTCTCCTCATAACTAAGATGCTCCATTCCCCTTATTAGTTTAGTTGCCCGTCTTTGTACCCTCTCCAGCTCTAGAACATCCTTTTTATGAATCGGGTTCCAAAACTGGACAGCATACTCCAGATGAGGCCGCACCAAAGCTTTATAAAGCGGTAATATCATATCCCTGTCCCGTGAGTCCATGCCTGTTTTAAGACCAACAAAACACAGTTATCACTGAACTCAAGGAGAACAGTGAAAAAAAATTCCAATAAAGTACTCAATCAAGAGTCTCCACTGATGCCCTCAAAATTTTAAATATGCAAAACAGAAGCCCATGGAGCCTCGGGTGCGAGTCTCAAAACACGGGATAGCCAGATATCACTAGCCTGTTGCCACGGGGTGCCTCCATGATAGGGAGAGCACCACACCACCCTGATAAATAGCCCCTTAAGTCCCACTCAGTTGCGAGTATTGGAACATAAATAGGGAAACACCAGGGTGGCCCCTTCTTGTCAATGTCTAACTCAAGGTGCGAGTATTGCGATCATGACAAGGGCTTGCCAAGGCAGGCTTCCATCCACAGACATCCGTTTCGGGGGTTTTGCCCCTCGTCAGTGTGGAGTAGGATTCTGGCTGAGTGGGACTTAAGCGGCTATTTATCAGGGTGGTGTGGTGCTCTCCCTATCATGGAGGCACCCCGTGGCAACAGGCTAGTGATATCTGGCTATCCCGTGTTTTGAGACTCGCAACCGAGGCTCCACGAACTTCTGTTTTGCATATTTAAATTTTTGAGGGCATCAGTGGAGACTCTTGAGTGCTTCATTGGAATTTTTTTCACTGTTCTCCTTGAGTTCAGTGATAACTGTGTTTTGTTGGTCTATTTGCTATTGCCCCAACTAGCCAGAATCCTACTCCACACTGATGAGGGGCAAAAACCCCGAAACGGCTGTCTGTGGAAGGAAGCCTGCCTTGGCAAGCCCTTGTCATGATCGCAATACTCGCACCTTGAGTTAGACATTGACAAGAAGTGGCCACCCTGGTGTTCTCTATTTATGTTCCAATACTCGCAACTGAGTGGGACTTAAGGGGCTATTTATCAGGGTGGTGTGGTGCTCTCCCTATCATGGAGGCACCCGTGGCAACAGGCTAGTGATATCTGGCTATCCCGTGTTTTGAGACTCGCAACCGAGGCTCCACGGACTTCTGTTTTGCATGCCTGTTTTAATGCATGACAATATCCTGCTGGCCTTAGAAGCAGCTGACTGACATTGTGTGCTGTTCTGTAGTCTATTATCTACAAGTACACCCAGATCCTTCTCCATCAGCGACTCTGCCAGAGTAACTCCCCCTAGGATATATGATGCATGCGGGTTATTAGTACCCAGGTGCATAACTTTATATTTATTCAGATATAACCTCATTTGCCAAGTGGGACGCCCAAACAACAGTGTGTCTAAGTCATCCTGTAACATCTGCACATCTTCCATAGACTGTACTGTACTACAAAGCTTGGTGTCATCTGCAAAGATAGAAACATTGCTGTTAATTCCATTCTCAATATCATTAATAAACAAGTTAAACAGAAGAGGGCCCAGTACTGACCCTTGGGGTACTCCACTTATTACCGGGGACCATTCGGAGTAGGAATCATTGACCACCACTCTCTGGGTACGATTATTAAGCCAGTTTTCAATCCAGTTACACATTAAATTTTCCAAACCGATAGACTTTAACTTACCCATCAGACGTCCATGAGGAACTGTGTCAAACGCTTTTGCAAAATCCAGGTACACGATATCCACAGCCGCGCCGCCATCCAGGCTTCTACTTACCTCTTCATAGAAACATATTAGGTTAGTTTGACAGCTTCTGTCCTTAGTAAAACCATGCTGGTTATCACTTATAATACTATTAGCCACTACATATTCCTGGATGTAGTCCCTTATAAGCCCCTCAAATAGTTTCCCCACAATGGACGTTAAGCTTACAGGTCTATAGTTACCTGGGGAAGTTCGAGAGCCCTTTTTGAAGATCGGCACTACATTTGCCTTACGCCAGTCCCTCGGCACAATACCAGTAAGCAAAGAATCACTGAATATTTCATACAAGGGTAGAGAAATTACAGAACTGAGTTCCCTAAGAACTCTGGGGTGTAATCCATCAGGCCCTGGAGCTTTGGCTACATTGAGTTTGTTTAATTTATCTTGGACCATATCTATAGTAAACCAGTTCAGTACATTACATGTGTTAGCAGCACTGGCCCCACCCACCTCAGTACTGGCCCCACCCACCACAGCTCCATCCTCTTCTTTTGTATATACAGAACTGAAGAAGCCATTAAATAACTCAGCTTTCTCCTGATCCCCAGTTATTAATTCCCCTTCACCATTATTTAGGGGTCCTACATGCTCTGACCTTGGATTTTTTGCATTAATATATTTGAAAACTTTTATATATATATATATATATACACATAGGGACCTGTCCTCCTTCCTCCTGTGTGTATAGGGACCTGTCCTCCTTCCTCCTGTGTATATAGAGCGACCTGTCCCCCTTCCTCCTGTGTGTATAGGGACCTGTCCCCCTTCCCCCTGTGTGTATAGGGACCTGTCCCCCTTCCTCCTGTGTGTATAGGGACCTGTCCCCCTTCCTCCTGTGTGTATAGGGACCTGTCCCCCTTCCTCCTGTGTGTATAGGGACCTGTCCCCCTTCCTCCTGTGTGTATAGGGACCTGTCCCCCTTCCCCCTGTGTGTATAGGGACCTGTCCCCCTCCCCCCTGTGTGTATAGGGACCTGTCCCCCTTCCCCCTGTGTGACAGCTCTGCTATTCCAGGTACAGACAGCCTGTGTGCACATGGGGAAACCACTTTCTCCTTTAGCCTCTGCCTGTCAGTGATAAGATCCAGAGCAGCAGAGAGGAGTAAGCAGCTCCTCCGTGCAGTAGCTGCCGCTAGTCAGACACTGTCTCTTTCTCTGGCCAGTACACAACGGGAGGAGCTACAATGCTGCGGCTGCAGTGTGTTATCTCCTGGAGAGTGGTGCCGGGTAGTTACGGGGGAGGGCTGTGTGAGGCAGAAGCACACAGTAGTAGGTTACCTCCTGAAGGCTGCTGCTGTTACACGGAGGGGGATATCTGTGGCAGCGTGACAGTGACTGGAGCCTGGGAACCGCTCTGGCTCCAGGTCACTGCTCGGCGCGGCAATTGCCCTGTTTGAATGGACGGCCCGGCAGTGACTGGAGGGGGAGGGGCAGAGCGGTCACCCCAGCAGAAGCTGTCCGGTCTGTGCTGCGCGCACTGCCCGGGTAGGGGAGAGCAGGACACCCCGAGGCTGCGGGGCTCAGTGTCTGCCTCTTGGGGGTCCTGAGAGAGATCAGCCAGATCCCTGGACTGTAGTGTCGGAGCTCAGTGATCCCCCTCCTGTCTGGGGCCTGGGATAAGACTCCTCTCATCCGCTGCAGCCACGTCCTGCCTGGCTCTGGCATCCCTGCGTCTCTGCACATAAAGCACCCAAAACTGTGAAATACCGCAGATACCATCCTGGCAAAGTTGAGGTCGGTTAACCGACGCCAGAGACGGTATCTGTATTTTCACGGTATACCGCCCAGCCCTACCTCCCAACATGTTTTTCTTTTCTACACTTTAAGCTAAAAGTCACTATATTGTGGTCACTATTACCCAGGTGTTCATGGACAGTGACATCCCCAACCAGCTCAGCGTTGTTAGAAATAACCAGATCCAACAAGGCATCACTTCTAGTTGGCTCCTCCACAAACTGGCCCAGAAAATGATCCTGCAGGAGGTTAAGAAATTCCCTCCCCTTTGTGGATTTAGCTGAACCGTGACCCCAATCTTTATCCTGGTAGTTGAAATCCCCCATTACTACTACTGTCCCTTCCCGGGCAGCCCCCTCTATTTGTCTATTCAACTGACCATCTATCCCCTCAGTAATGTTGGGGGGTCTATAGATTACACCAAGAATAATTTTATCACTCTTTACCTCCTTCTGTAGTTCTACCCACAATGCTTCCACATCATCAGTCATCGCCCACTATTGCATCTTTTACACTCACTTTAATATCACTTCTGACATACAGACATACTCCTCCTCCCCTTCTGCCCACCCGGTCCCTTCTGAACAATGCAAATCCCTGAATATTGACAGCCCAGTCATGTGAGGAGTCCAGCCATGTCTCAGTCACACCAACCACATCAATGGACTCCTCCAGAACCAAGGCCTCTAGCTCCCCCATCTTGCTGGCTAGACTTCTGGCATTAGTAACCATACTCTTTATATTACCATCGTGTTTAACCGCTTCATTGTGAGAAATAGGATTTATTACTGTGCTGTGGCTACAATCATCCTCACTGTTCATCCGCAACAGATGGATCTCCCTATTCACTGCTCTTATCCTCCCCCCACAGGACCCTTCTCCTCCCTCCACAGGACCCTTCTCCTCCCTCCTCAATGTTCTGTCCCCTCTCTAACCTATCTGCCACTACATTACATACTACATTGTCCTCCCTTACTTGTTACTTGTGTAACCTTAATTTTATTGGATGGCTTTTAAAAAATTAAAACCGTTTTTAAAAAATAAATGTTCCTTAAAATTGCTTAAAACTCTTTTATCCTTTGGTCTATGGGGCTGAGGTGTCATTTTTTTTTTTTTTTGTGCCTTGATCTGTACTATTTTCTATTGGTACCCTGATTGTGCATATGCGACTTTCCCCTCCCTTACTAGACACCAGGGATGTGGAAAATAAGCATTTTAAATACAGCTGTCAACTTTGCCAGCTGCATTTAAAAGGCTAATTAGCGGGCACGGTGAACGGACCGTGCCCGCTAATTGCCGCAGTCCCACCAGGTGGCGGCGTGTTAAAGGGACCAAGATTTACATACTCGCAACAGAATTTTCATTCGACTATGGGTAAGTAACCCCATTCAAAATCACAATATCTGGATTCGCAGCGAAACTCACTGCGAATCTGGTACGTGTGAATTTGGCCTCAAGGTAGCGTCACACGCACAGGATCCACAGTAGATTTAATGGTGTGGATACGCAGTAGATTTGATCTAAATAACTGAACACAGCATCAAATCTGCGCCATCAGATCTGCTGCGGATCCTGTAGTGTGAACGCACCCTTACCACTTATTAGTTCACAATGTCCTACGACTGGACTATCTATGTCTTTCTCATTGTCCTGTTCGTGTTTAGTAATTATGGACTGTGGAACTATACTCTTGGTTGATGTTTCTATTCTTTGGTCATGTATACCACGCTTCCCTGCCTACACATCTCCTACCTTTTTCATCCCTTCCTTATTCCCTTCCTTTTTCCCCATCCCCTTATGTGATGTTTTCATGTTGGAAAACTTAATAAAAACATTTGAAAAAAAAGAGAAAATATTTTCACCTAAGGTCATTGTACATTGAGGGACCACTGTATTTTTATATGTATATACGTTTTTGGAGCAGTGTATATATGTCAGTATTTAAATCTGTAAATAAATGGGGGAAAAAATTATTTATTTTTTTATTTATTTTTTTGCCTCGTCGTCCATCTAATATCTGCTACCAACGCAAAAGGTTATCATTATTCTTTCCTTTTCTGTCTTCCCTTCATGTGACGCTTTTCCGGTCAGTGTTTTCAGCTCTGTGTCAGGGATTAACCTGCTCTTCTGGGTGACAGAATTAATGACAATAGCCTCATTGTGTATAAAAGCCTTTCTGTTAGCTAGTAGAGTCTGAGGTGAGGAGGAGCTGCTGCAGCTGGGGAGGGGACGGCTGTCACTGGGGTTGGCTGCCGGAGAGGAGAGAGCATTTTAATTGCTCTCCCTACATCAGCAGCATCCAGACAGCATCCTGGGACTTGCTTACGCTCCTAGCATCTCTGGTCACATGAGTGTGAATTTTCTCTTCTCTTCATTAGTCAGCCATTTTGGTCACCACCCTGCTTACTGCGCAGAACCAATCCTACAAGATCACAAGTGCCTGGGCTGTGCAGACCTGCTGCCCTCTTTGAACCACTTGGATTCCTGTAATTGCCTTTTTATTGTCATTTTATGTCCAGCTGGATGACTGCTTCGAATTCTCAAGATCTGGCTTAGACAAAGAATAACCTTTTTAGTATCTGGAGTTTGGGCTCTAAAAAAAAAAAAAAAAAACAGGTTTGACGCATGACAATTGGCATCAGAGCAGCAGGGGGGCGGAAGAGGCAGAGACGATTCTCAGGATTCCAGTGCAAAGCCAGAAAGGAAAAGCCTTTCCTCTTGTGTTTGCAACTCATAAAACCATATACATTTTCTGTCTGTAGCTCTGCATGTTGATTTGTGCAACTTTACCTCTGAGCTCATTGCCTTTCTAACTTGTGTGCAACCATCTTGGATTCTTGAACGTTCTTCGTGCTGCTGCTGTTTTTGTTTTGTTTTTGTTGTGTGTTTTTGTTTTTTGTTTTTTTTTCTTCCTCTGGGTGGTTGTTATCACCTGAGCCATTATGTCGGCTCTCACTCCTCAAAGCGACATGCCAACCCCCACCACAGACAAGATAACACAGGCTGCCATGGAGACCATCTACCTTTGCAAATTCCGTGTCTCTATGGATGGCGAATGGCTTTGCTTGCGCGAACTTGATGACATCTCACTTACGCCAGATCATGAACCTAATCCTGAAGGTATGGGCCAAATTCCTGCCATGGCAACCCCCCATAATTCCCTGCTGTGGAATACTTGATTTGTTTTCATCACATCCCAGTATTACATATGATTTTTTGTTTTCTACCTAACAAGCAATGATTATTATTACGTGTGTGCCAATGTGTTGTCGCTTGGAGCAATGATTTACCTTACAAGAGGCTTTATTCATTGCGGAATGTAATATCTTATGTGGTAAGCGTGACTTTGGCAGTATTTAGAGGCATCCAATACTTCCCTTTTAGTTAGGCCTATATAGGGAATAAGAATCGCCTTTTGTTACATGGGACAGGTTTGTGAAGGTCACGTGTCTCCAGGCCTGCAGCTATGTATACACCGTATATCTTGTGCATGCTTGAAAACTCAATTATGGTGACTATACTGTAGCAAGCCTACCTAATAAACAGCATTAGGTGTTCATTCACATTGTTTTTCTGCAAGCGTCTGTCTCCAAATGATCAGTCACCTTCATATTACCTTTGTGCGAGATGCCATAGTATTGTGAAATTTCTTATCCTATTCTACTGCTGCACATACACAGACTGGTAATAACACCGCTATCATCTGGCTGCAGTGATTTTTCTAGTGCATGCAGAGGTGAAGTGGTTAAGTGGCGTTGCCTCCTCCCCTGTTGTAAGGCTCATGCCATTCTGCCTAAATAGTTTTTAGACAAAAGGCTACTGGAGCATACAGAGATGTGTTGTATGTCTATAAATCCCCGCTTCATTCTCTCTCATGATCTGTGCCCTTACATCAGTCTCTTGGGCTCTTTTGTTTTTCCGAGTGTTTGTAATATGGAAGTAGGTATAAAGACTATAGGAATAGACGTGTATTGCATGTATGACTTGCATATGAATAGGGTATACTGTATCATGTACTAATATTAACACAGCGGGAGGGTGGGATTACTTGGGCCTTGCCCCAGCCATAACATGTTTCCTCTTTGATATTTTTGCACTTGTTAGAAAAGTTTGCTTGTTTTTTAAGTTGAAAACCATTTTGGTTGATTCTAAAACTAGTTAATAATTTGTCAGTTTCATTTGGCTGCTTAATTGGTATTTTAATTGGGATTTTCCATTGCATTGTGGTTAAAAAGCAATGTCACTCATCCTTCTAGATGGTCACAGTGGTGCAGGCTTTAGGGGCCTGTGTAATATTGTAGAGGTTTATCATTCTATACATATTTGTTGCTCATCGGGATGACCATGTCACATTGTGTGTCACCACAAAAGTACAAGAAATTGTTATAGCAAAGGCATGTGTCACACTTCGTTCTCTGGACATATGCTTTAGAATGGCATTGGGGTTCTTTTAAAATAGAAAAGAAAGAAAATTCACTTCCTCACCTGCAACTGCTGTTCTTTTGGCTTTCAATTAGGAATGGTCCGAACCCGCCGAGGTTCGGCTGAACCCGAACGCTCTGCATCGGATTACCGCCGTCTGCCCGCTCCGTGCAGCGGGCGGATGCAGCGGGAGGAACGCCTGGAAAACTGGGATACAGCCTATGGTTATGGCTGTATCCCAGTTTTCCAGGCGTTCCTCCCGCTGGATCCGCCCGCTGCACGGAGCGGGCAGACATCGGTAATCATTGCGGATGGTTCGGGTTCGTACGAACTCCGTACGACCTCTGTTCGGACCATCCCTACTTTCAATCTAAGCTGCTTTTATGGTTTGTTTTTTACAGGCTATGCCATTCAGCCAATTGTTGGCTGCAGTGGGTCCTGCCTTATCCCGCCCTGGCCACTGACTGGCTAAGCAGGCATTCCCTGCAGGAAATCAAACAAAACAAAATGTCAGAGGAAGCTCGGCACAGTGGATTGTTGGATGGTGAGGGAAAGACTCCAAAGGAGACATTTATGAAAGTTACTGCAGGGGCGTATGCCAGGAAGAGGGTGTAAATTCGCCCCTTCTCCCTGGCATACGCCTGCCGTATTGCCCAATGGGTGGGATGGACGGCCAAGGCATGACAGAGGCGTGGCCGCCACCCACACCTCAATTATCATGCTGGAAGCAGGTGTAGAATTGTTACGTTGGGCACATGTGCCTTTTAGGGTGTGTTTGCACAGACAGATTTATCTGATAGATTTTTAAAGCCAAAGCCAGGAACAGACTATAAACAGAGAACAGGTCAGGTCATAAAGAAAAGACTGAGAGTTCTCCTCTTTTCAAATCCTATCCTGGCTTTGGCTTCTAAAATCTGTCAGATTAATCTCTGTGTAAACGCACCATTAGTGAATTCGACCAGGGAAAAGTAGGTGGGGCCTAATTTAAGGCTGGCGTACGAGTATGCTCTTAGTAACCCCCCCCCCCCCCCCCCACACACACACACACACACACACCCCCTAGTGTTTCTCTTGGCTGCTACCATGGAAAGTGATAAGACTTGTTAGCTCATTCCTTGTTTGTTCATTCCTTGTTAGCTGCACAGTGCTCCCCATAGTTTTGTGACTTTCCCCAGCCTTCTATTAGATATGATTGACAGCAATAACATTAGGAGACCGCTAGAGCTGTGAATCATAATTGAGAGAGGGGGACCAATGAAATTCTTAATACAGAGGATTTCAGGGCACATAAGGAGAAGCAACTGTTATGGGCACTTGCCGTGGTCGTTGCCCGGAGATTAACCATTATTTTTCTGGGTCATGATTGAGACACCAAGGGGGATATTTATCAAACATGGTGTAAAGTGAAACTGGCTCAGTTGCCCCTAGAAACCAATCAGATTCCACATTTCATTTTCCAAAGAGTCTGTGAGGAAGAAAAGGTGGAATCTGATTGGTTGGTAGGGGCAACTGAGCTAGTTTCACTTTACACCATGTTTGATAAATCTCCCCCCAAGTATCTGTCCACTCCCCTTCCCAGCCTCTGCATAGAATGGTCAGCAGCTGTTAAGGCCAACTGTCTATAGGAGGGATTGCTCGCCTTCTCTCTCCGCGACTCTCCGCTCATAGAACTGACATGCCAATTCTTTGAGCGGAGAGCCCCGGAGAGAGTAGGCACGCAAGCCCTCCCATAAACCGCCTGTATGACACTGAGGCTGGCTGGATTCCACGGCTAAGAGTTCTGACGCGGAATTCCGCCTCTTTCACTCCGTGTGAACTGGCCCTTATGGTGCAAAGTTGGTGACATACTCAATTTAAATGCAAATGTTTACTTCATATTATCTATCTTTTGGGCATGTGATCCACAGGTTTCCAACGTAAAGCTGGCTAGAGACATTGATTTTATTCAACAGATGGAGATGGGACTGTTGGATCTCTATCTGGATATATAAACACAAGATAATTGAATATTGTGACATTAACAATATCCAATAAGCTGATTGGCTAATTGTAACATATACCTCAGGCTGTGGCCAACTATTTGAACCAGATAGCTTGGGTAAAATCTTTCTATGCCCAACGTAATTTTCCTTCTTTCAAATGGTCATGCTGGCAGTATTTTGTGTCACAAACGTATTTGATATCTCTATTACCTTAAATAATACTTCCTCTAGAGCAGGGGTAGGGAACCTCTGCTCTCCAGCTGTTGCAAAACTACCCATCATGCTCCCATCATGTTGTTACACCCAAAGCTTTAGCTTTGATGGGAGTTGTAGTTTTGCAACAGCTGGAGAGCCAAGGTTCGCTACGCCTTCTCTAGTGGATAGTGTTTTTTTTTAAATACTATACAGAATATTCTTGGTTGCCAATTCATTGCAGGCAGAAAAGAGAATTTGCCTAAAAGAGAATGCATCTTGAAAAAATGACCTATTTTAAATTAAGTTTTTGTGTTAAACTTTTTTTCCCCCCCATTTTTCTCTCTGTATTATAAAATAATCCTTAAAGAGCATGTACCACCTGGTACATCCTCTTTAACCTAAACCCACTGATCGAACAGCGCTGGCAAGGGGAAGCCTGTGCCGCGGTCCGTTTTTCGGACTGAGACCCGGTTCCCGTGAACGGCGCCGTTCTATGCACCGGAACTGGCCGGTGCTCAGGCACTGGAGGCGGGCCACCCCCAGTGGGAGGGAATTCCCTCCCCTGTATGACGCGGCTCCTTATGGAACGGCGTCATACATGGGAGGGAATTCCCTCCCACTGGGGGCGGCCCAGCCCGCCTCCAGTGCTTGAGCAGCGGACGTTTCCGGTGCATAGAACGGCACGGTGCATGGGAACGGGGCCGTGGCACCGACTTCCCTGTGCCGGCGCCGTTCGATCAGTGGGTTTAGGTTAAAGAGGATGTACCAGGTGGTATATCCTCTTTAAATTCTCATTACTGGGGCTAAAACTAAGCTGAGACCTCCTGTTATGTCTGTGGTGATAAGAGGAGGCTGCTGTAAAGTGGTCTGTACAGCTTTGCAGTGACATGTGACAACAGTAGATAGAGGAGACCATAGCAGCTCCCTGTGGAATGACCTCTTCAAAGGTCAACGAGTACGCTCAGTAATCTTTTGCATTCATCTTAAGGGGACAGACTCTGTCTATTGTCTTCTATGTCCATGAGGCTTGCCGTAAAGCATATAATTAAATGCTGTTTAAAAATGCTTGGACAAGAAGGCTGCTCCCATAGCAATGTACAAAATGTAAAATAAAAACGGAAACGGATTAGAAAAAAAACCCATGCTTTAGTATCTGGCTTTAATTGGTAAACAAAAGGGGGTTGCTTGGCAGGATAAAATTTAAGAAAAGGGGGGTAGACTGGATTAAAGAGGAAAAATCCTCTTACTGTTGTCAGAACACGGAAATGCCCGCTTAGTAAAATGACTGGAGGACCGGACTAATCAGTATGTGTATTGATGCTAAAGGAACAAAAAGGGAGATTCATCAAACATGGTGTAAAGTGAAACTGGCTCAGTTGCCCCTAGCAACCAATCAGAATCCACCTTTCATTCCTCACAGACTCTTTAGAAAATAAAATGTGAAATCTGGTTGCTAGGGGCAACTTAGCTAATTTTACTTTACACCATGTTTTATAAATCTCCCCCAAAATATTAAGAACATTTGTGAAGTTGCTATAGTGCTGTGGGCTCTTTTAATAGCTGATAGGTAGGGATGTGTAGGGTTGATCTTTGTAGTGATATTTTTACTCCTAGGTCTGTAACCATGACAAGGGGGCATCCTCTAAGTCTAGAGGAAAGAAGATTTCACCATCAGCATCAACGCGGGTTCTTTACAAGCAGTAAGACTGTGGAACTCTCTGCCACATGATGTCATGGCTGATTCATTTAATAAGTTCAAGGGGGGTGTGGATGTTTTTCTTGAAAAATATAATATTACAAGTTATGGGCATTAGATTTTTTGGTGATTAGTTGATCCAGGGATGATTCTGATTGCCATTGGAGTCAGGAAGGAATTTTCTCTCTGTGATGGGGCAATTGTCATCTGCCTCATAGGGGGTTTTGCCTTCCCCCCTGGGTTTCTCTAGGTTGAACATCCCGCTCTGGCAACACGGCTGCATGTCAGGCTCCCGCCTCCGGTCCTGCTCAGCCAATCAGTGGTGCTGATTAGCTGAGCGGGACCAATGGGAGCCGGGAGTCGGGAGCCTGACATGCAGCCGCGTCGCAACAGCAGGTAATGTATGATCTCGGCGGCAGGGCTGCGGGCAACAGGGGGTTAAAGCACATACTCAAAGCGGGATGTCAATCCCGCTGCAAATATGTGCTCTACAGAAATGAATGGGAATGGACGCTGGGGCTGTGAATCCCCAGCGTGAAATTCGCAGCGGATCCGGTAGGTGTGAAGGCATCCTTAAACAGCGCAGTCAAGATGGCAGGACTACGGGACATGTCCGCTTGCTAACAACCTCTTTTCTGTCGGGGTAGCTGTTACATATTGGCCCTGACTTATTAGTGTCATTTTTTTCCCCCACACTTTCTTCCCCTACCTGACACTATTCTTCCCTACTGATTTATCAATCTGGTGTTATTTTGGGGGAATAAAGAATTAAATGCATTATCAGAACCAAATAAATTATTTGTTACACAGGATATTTTAATCAAAACAAACAAAAAATGCCAAAATCTCAAGAACAAAATAAAAAGGGGCGCTTACTTCAATTTCCTAAAGAATCTAGAGGTCTCTAAGTTGTAACTATATAGCGAGTACCGTTTAAAATACAAAAAATAAGGGCAAATAAATTAAATAAATAAATGTGACTATTTTCACCAGCTCATCCTTTGTCAAAAATCTCATGGTGAAAGCAAACTGTTGGGGAAATGCGGAAGCCATACCTTGGTCACTAAGGCTGCATTCCCATGTTCCGTGTTCCTCGCGGAACACGGATGTGGAATGCCTGTAACGGACTCTCCCCCGCCCGGACAGTATCTGTAATTAAATGCTGGGAGCGGGGGAACTGTACTGATATGTGCTGTGCTGTAATGAATCAGCCGTGCGGCTCTGTCATTACAGCGCGGCGCATATCTGTACAGTTCCCCCGCTCCCAGCATCTTATCACAGATGCTTCCAGGGCGGGGAAGAGTCTGTTACAGGCATTCCATGTCTGTTTTCGTGAGGAACAAGCAACGTGTGAATGCAGCCTAAATTGTGTTGTCAGTATGGTGCAATTGTGGTGCAATCTCTTTGCACTAAGATGTTGCAATTTGTGATAGTGTACTGTCACTTTTGTTATAATAAATCAGGGCTATTGTGTTTAGATGTTGTTACAGACACAGTTTGATCTGACAGATTCTTGAAGCCAAAGCCAGGAATGGATTTGAAATCTTGAATCTTTTCTTTATGACCTGTTCTCTGTTTATAGTCTGCTCCTGGCTTTGGCTTCGTTGATCTGTCAGATAAATCTGTGTGTATAAAAGGGCCCGTAGACCATTTTCACATGTTCATGGCTGTTTTTTTACAATCAGAAAACACTCAACGAGGCTTCAGGAAACCTTTAGTCACTGGTCAGTCATGGCACCAGCGTCAGCACCTGGCAGCACTTGGTTGCTGCCCTCATAGGGTATCTGTGCCCAATATAATCCTATGGGTTTTAAAATTTAGCTTCTGACGTAACACTTTTGGTTTTCTTTTGACGTGGGAATTATATACTGCATGGTTTATGTTTTGTTGTGGAATGCTTCTGTATTAAAAAGCATACATAACTATGCTTTTCAGTACAGCAGAAGGAAAGGTATGCTAGTCCACACCACCCTAATGTGTCCGGAAATTTCTTATCAGGAAAGCTGGGTAAATTTCACGAATGTGTGAAATGGGCCTTACTATTTTACACCACTTTTCAGACACATATGTACTTTGTAGCTTTTAATCCCAAAAAGGGGGCATGGCTTGAGGAAATTATGTTTACCCAACCAATTTACTAACAAATAAGCCCATTCCTGGCACAAACTACACAAAAATATAAGAAGTGTGATTTACTGTACATTTGGCATCTGGGCAGGCACATGTGAGGAGAGACCATAATTTTTGCCAAAATAGTAAATCACACAAAAAAAAAACTACACCTTGCACAATACAGTCGGCATGTTGGACACTCTGCAAACAATGTTAAATTTGACTTATTGTGTTGTGTCTTGAGGATGCCGAGGGAAGTGTTCTTATGCTGGGTGCTTGTATTCCAGGAGCCAGCCAAGCCCAGTTCTTCACTGTGCACATATGCCTACAGAATATTAATGTTTTTAATCCCTGCACAGCCCCCAAGAACATGTCTTGTGTATATTACCCAAGCTTTGCTCTGAGATTGCCTTGTATTCCCAGAAGTGGTTTAAACCAGTAGCAAGGTTTTAAAGTGATACAGCACATGGATGGCGACAGGAAAATGGATCTGGCGTCTCAGGGGACCTGCATGAGCCTTTTCGTACTCAGATTGCAGCTCAGGATGGCAAAGATATTGTCTTGTGTATTACAATTCACAGTCTATAATATATTGGTGATAATATGATGTAGTAATTACACTACGTTTATTAATTTTTAGGAAAATATGATGACGGTATACTAGGTTTCAGGGAGACATAAGATTACTACATTTTAATGTTTCCTATAAGAAAACCAAAGAACCTGCAGTTCTGCTGAACCCAACTGGAGGTCCTAGGTGATCGCAGTTTTGTTGAGTAGAGCAAGTAAAGCTATCCCCTTTTACAGGTGCAAGTCCCAGTCCTACCACAGGTCTGATGAACCGAACTGATGCATATAAATGTGAATTTAGCATGCTTGTGTGAAAATGGCCTAAAACCATCTTCTGAAGTAAAAAAGAGCGGAATACCCCTTTTAATTATGTAAATAGTGTTTAAGACAATCTATTGTACCAGTGTAGGGCAAATTGCTACTTTTCATGATATTGCTTCTTGTAATAAAGATACTGTCTAATCGTGTCTTTAGGTCCTGACCTAAAATCATTAGCTGCTGACTGCACATCACTACATGTAATAGTGATGTGCAACCAACGGCTGATGACTGTGTAAAGAAAGTTCACACATTAACTTTGCACGCTCCCCCGGTGTTCTCTTCGCTGCTCCCTGCTCAACTTCAGAGCCAGTGTCTGAAGTGACAGGCTGCTTAGCCAATAAATTTGAAGGAGATAGCACTTTGTAGAGTGAAAAACGGTGGCCTTTATTCACACCTCAATGTTGCGACGTTTCGGCTATACACAGTAGCATGCTTGAGAAAGGCTACTGTGTATAGCCGAAACGTCGCAACATTGAGCTGTGAATAAAGGCCACCGTTTTTCACTCTACAAAGTGCTGTCTCCTTCAAATTTATTGGATTATCCCGGACACTGAGCCCAGTCTGGTGAGGCGTGCACTAATCTATTTTTTTCTACTTTTTGCCTGTGCTGCTATATCATATTCAGAGGTTGCTTAGCCAATCACTGACTAGGAAGAGATGAGCGGCCTGTCCCTTTATAGACCGGTGTAAAAGCTTCAGCAGCGGCTGCAGGGAGAAGCAAAGAGAACATCCGGGAGCCTGGAGAGGCAATGTATGAACTTTTATTTCAAACTTCTAATCGCTTGAGGATGTATGACGTAAGGGTACGTCATCCGTCTGCAAGAGGAGTTCAGTGGGGGGCCGCGACGCGACCCCGCTCTGAACTGCTGCGATCCCGACTGCTTTCTGCAGCACGGGACCGTGGCTATTAGTGGGAGAGGGCAAACATGACAGCTGCATCTAACAGTCTTCTATGTGGCATTCCATGGGGTCTAGTGGCGGGATCCCTTCATCTTGCCGGGCCGGGCCTCAGCGTCAGAATGATGCAGATCCCGGCAGGCCAAAGCATTAGAGCACCGATCTCATGAATCTCTATGGGAGATCAGTGTAGTTGTATGCGAAGTCCAAGGGGGACTTCTAATTACTGTGTAAGTAAAAAATTTAAAAAATTTTCATTAATAATAAAAAAAAAACCTTCCCCTAATAAGTCTAAATCACCCCCTTTTTCCCATGTTATAAATAAATAAAAATAAATAAATGTTTGGTATCGCCGCGTGCGTAATTGCACAAACCATTAATTTATCATATTCTTGATCTCACACGGTAAATGATGTAAGCGCAAAGACCCGCCAAAGTGCA
Organism: Dendropsophus ebraccatus; assembly: GCF_027789765.1. Lineage (NCBI taxonomy): Eukaryota > Metazoa > Chordata > Amphibia > Anura > Hylidae > Dendropsophus > Dendropsophus ebraccatus. The sequence continues at coordinate 115,782,178 of NC_091460.1, forward strand.
AAAATTGCGCATTTTTGGTCACATCGAATCCAGAAAAATTGCAATAAAAGGCGATCAAAAAGTCACATATACACAAAGTACCGATAGAACACATTATGGCGCAAAAAATGACACCTCAATCAGCCCCATAGACCAAAGGATAAAGGCATTTATAAGCATGGTCTTAGAGCAATTTTAAAGGGGTAGTGCAGCGGTAAACAATTATTCACAGAATAACACACATTACAAAGTTATACAACTTTGTAATGTATGTTATGTCTGTGAATGGCCCCCTTCCCCGTGTCCCACCACCCCCACCCGTGTACCCGGAAGTGTGGTGCGCTATACATACCTGTCACGTGCCGACTCGTCTCCGATCTTCAGTCAGCGAAGTAGTCTTCGGACGGCCGGGCCGAATCCCTCCGAGCGTCCTGAGTGCCGGCCGCCCTCTTCAGCAGCATCAGATGCTCAGCCGCGATTGGCTGAGCAGGCGATGACGCGGCAGAGGGCGGCCGGCACTAAGGACGGACAGAGGGATTCGGCTGAAGACGACATCGCTGACTGAAGATCGGAGACGAGTCGGCACGTGACAGGTATGTATAGCGCACCACACTTCCGGGTACACGGGTGGGGGTGGTGGGACACGGGGAAGGGGGCCATTCACAGACATAACATACATTACAAAGTTGTATAACTTTGTAATGTGTGTTATTCTGTGAATAATTGTTTACCGCTGCACTACCCCTTTAAGGAACGTTTATTTTCTGTAAAAGGTTTTATTTTTTTTTTAAAGCCATCAAATATAAAATATCGCTTTAATCGCACCGACTTAAGGAACATAAATACCATGTCAGTTTTTCCATAGGACGAACGGTGTAAAAATGAAAAAGAATTGTGTTGTTTTTGGGTTTTTTTTCAATTTCACTGCGCATATAATTTTTTTTCTGGTTTCGCCCACCATATTTCATGCAAAAATTAAGGCTGCTGTTGCAAACTACAATTAGTAACGCAAAAAATATGTGGGTCTGTAGGTGAAAAAATGCAAGTGCTATGGCCTTTTAAGTACAAGGAGGAAAAAACGAAAACGCAAAAACAAAAATTGGCTCCGTCCTTAAGAGGTTAAAGCAAAGGCTGCACGGACATTGCTAACTATATCAAAAATATATATACATACAACCCTTGCTGCACGATAATTGAGCTGTGTAATAGGCGCAGTAAGCAAGTACCAATCTAGCAGATTGTCGCTTGTTTACTATGGTGATTAGGCCATCTAATTACTGTATACCTCCCTCCCCCTCTGTACCTGTTCCCTCATACTGTACACATCCACCTCTCCAGGTAGTCCCCATACTGTATAGCTTCCTCCTTCGCTCTGTAGTTGGCCCATGTCCCCTCGATCCCCCCATATTCAGTGTCCCCTACTATGCATCTTCTCACCACTCCTGCTTCCCTGCAGCTTATGTTGAGCAGTGGGGGCGGAACATAACAAGTCTGGCCCTGATTGGCTGATGCTCAGCCAACCAGTATCAGGGATCTGGTCAGCTGACTGTTACTAGAGATTATATTTGGAGTAGGGCTTATATTTCAAGTTTACACCAAAAGCCTGCAAAATTATGCTGGGTCTTATTCTCTGGGTTGGTGTCATTTTTGGAGAAACAGTGGGGTGTGGCTGTGTGTGTGTATATATATAAATTTTATATATACACTCACCGGCCACTTTATTAGGCACACCATGCTAGTAACGGGTTGGACCCCCTTTGGCCTTCAGAACTGCCTCAATTCTTCGTGGCATAGATTCAACAAGGTGCTGGAAGCATTCCTCAGAGATTTTGGTCCATATTGACATGATGGCATCACACAGTTGCCGCAGATTTGTCGGCTGCACATCCATGATGCGAATCTCCCGTTCACCACATCCCAAAGATGCTCTATTGGATTGAGATCTGGTGACTGTGGAGGCCATTTGAGTACAGTAAACTCATTGTCATGTTCAAGAAACCAGTCTGAGATGATTCTAGCTTTATGACATGGCGCATTATCCTGCTGAAAGTAGCCATCAGATGTTGGGTACATTGTGGTCATAAAGGGATGGACATGGTCAGCAACAATACTCAGGTAGGCTGTGGCGCTGCAACGATGCTCAATTGGTACCAAGGGGCCCAAAGAGTGCCAAGAAAATATTCCCCACACCATGACACCACCACCACCAGCCTGAACCGTTGATACAAGGCAGGATGGATCCATGCTTTCATGTTGTTGACGCCAAATTCTGACCCTACCATCCGAATGTCGCAGCAGAAATCGAGATTCATCAGATTAGGCAACGTTTTTCCAATCTTCTACTGTCCAATTTCGATGAGCTTGTGCAAATTGTAGCCTCAGTTTCCTGTTGTTAGCTGAAAGGAGTGGCACCCGGTGTGGTCTTCTGCTGCTGTAGCCCATCTGCCTCAAAGTTCGACGTACAGTGCATTCAGAGATGCTCTTCTGCCTACCTTGGTTGTAACGGTTGGCTATTTGAGTCACTGTTGCCTTTCTATCAGCTTGAACCAGTCTGCCCATTCTCCTCTGACCTCTGGCATCAACAAGGCATTTCCGCCCACAGAACTGCCGCTCACTGGATGTTTTTTCTTTTTCGGACCATTCTCTGTAAACCCTAGAGATGGTTGTGCGTGAAAATCCCAGTAGATCAGCAGTTTCTGAAATACTCAGACCAGCTCTTCTGGCATCAACAACCATGCCACGTTCAAAGGCACTCAAATCACCTTTCTTCCCCATACTGATGCTCGGTTTGAACTGCAGGAGATTGTCTTGACCATGTCTACATGCCTGAATACACTGAGTTGCCGCCATGTGATTGGCTGATTAGAAATTAAGTGGTAACGTGCAGTTGGACAGGTGTACCAAATAAAGTGTCCGGTGAGTGTATATATTATATACACACATACACACACATACACACACACACACACACACACACACACTCTCTCACTCACACACTCACTACAGTTGAGTAGTTGCCATGTTGTTGTGTACAATCCTGCTGACCAGGCTGTTGCTTTTAATTATAGTGATAAAATTATATGGTCTGAATATGATTATATGTAATGTAGTTATCTGGCCTGCGAGCACATGACATGAAGTCACTGCTTGTTTCTCTCCCTTCATTCTTATGTTCACTATTTGAAAAGATTCCTGGGAGGATTTGACAGAGTTGGTGAAGAAAATGCGGCCTGATCCAGAAGGTTTGTTTCTCACCACCATGACAAATTGCTTCAGTTCACATTCTGTCACTTTGTAGCCATTACTGTACTTGCAGCTTGGCAATTGATGGCAAAAACAATAGATAGCAACTCTGCCTCCCCCTCCCCGTGGAATGAGGTCACAAAACATGCTTACACAAGTACATCACATAAAGAGAATAGGGTCTGGAGATATTCATTGTGTCCATGTCCGTTAGGCCTGCAGTAAAGCAGATCACTAAATGCTGTTAAAATCAGCTTGGATAAGATGGCAACAATCATAATCTAATAAAAAATACAATGAGAAATTGGTTAAAAAAAAGAGAACATGTTCCAGTATCTATCAGTAAAACCGAATCTAGAGAATACAATCAATGTTGTGTCTGTCCTATCTGATGTGGTTGCACGTAGTATGGACAAGGTAAGGGTTGTTGAACACAGCCCGATATGTGGCTGTGCACGGACACAATCAGCGAGATTGGCTTATGCTTGCAGTGCCTTTACAGTCATGCGTCGCTGTCGTTGCATAGTTCGCGTGACCATTAACTTTCTTTATCAGCTGCACATCTCCCCTTTACTCAGAGATATGCGGCTGATAACGTTAAAGTGTCACTGTCGTTTAAATTTTTTACAGGCGATTTTAAGAAACTTTGTAATTGGGTTTATTAGCCGGAAAAAGCATTTTTATAATGAAGAAGCAGTTTGAAGCTGTTCCCCCTGTCTTCATGTTTTATTTTTATGGAGAGGGGAGGGGTTGAGGGAGGTGAGACACCAAAACATGACAACAAAGAGTTAATTTACAGCTACATCACTGGCTATGAAGTTAGCACTGACCTCTCTGACCTCCTGAATACCTTTCACACAGGTCCCATGTGTAATCCTTTGTTCTCTGCTGGCGACTAATCTCCCTCCTCCCCCCTCCCCTCTCCATAGATTACACAGGGCCCGACTGATGTAAAAGAGTCGAAATTTCATGATAACGAGCAGTGAATGAGAGAGAGAGAAGAGGGGGGGGACCTGGGGAAAGTCTTTTTGAATGCAGATAATGGCATATTTGCCTAATAAACCCAATAACAAAGTTTCTTAAAATAGTCTGTACTATTGATTTCTGCAAAAAAAAAAAAAAAAAAAGACAGTGACACTTTAAAGAGTCACTGTCGTATTTTTTTTTTTTTGCAGAAATCAATAGTCCAGGCGATTTTAAGAAACTTTGTAATTGGGTTTATTAGCCAAATCTGCCATTATCTGCATGTAAAAAGCCTTTTCCCAGGTCCCCCCCTCCTTCCTCTTTTTCATCCACTCTGAAAAATCAGAAAATTGTGACTTGTTGCAGGAGACGTACCCTGTCTGCTCTAGGGAGAGGGGAGGGGGGAGGAGGAAGGAGGGAGTTAGCCGGCAGCAGAAAGCAGATAACAGAGGATTACAGGCATGGAGCTGGGTGACAGCTGTAATCTGAGCTCAGACAGGTCACTGGTGATGGTCAGAACAGATAACGGGTGAGGGATTTGTAGATTAACTCTTTGTTGTCCTGTTTTGGTCTTTTCTTTAGCTCTCTCCATAGGAGAACAATGAAGACAGGGGGGAGAGCTTCAAACTGCTTTTTCATGATAAAAATGCATTTTTCGGATAATAAACCCAATTACAAAGTTTCTTAAAATCGCCTGGACTATTGATTTCTGCAAAAAAAAAATTCACGACAGTGACACTTTAAGTTCTACTTCTGCACACAAAAATATCACATCAGACGGCAATGGGGTGTTTTCCTGTTCAGCGGCTGATCGCTGGCCCTTCTATAGGCAAGTTAGCGGTTCTAACGCTTCTAGGAACCCTCTTTGCCAAGATCATCTTGTGCATATTGTAATGACCGTGTAATCTGATTTACAATTTGTCCTTTGTTTTACCATTACAGCTAGCAAAGGACAGAGACTTATAGTAGTAGTTAACAGCCTTTAGGGTAAACCTAAATTGTGACAGCTGTCTCCTGCAGCAACCATGCTACAGCATAGTCAGAGTGTAATGCCGGCCAGCGCAGCCTACTTGTTTTTGCATGTCCTGTGTGTACAATGATATTGCAGGGTTACAGTTCTTCATTGTATTGGAGAACTTTTGCAGCTTACTTTGTAGACTGATCTGTGAAATGGTCATTTGACTGACAGTATGCATTGTTACATTGTGCCCCAAAAATCAAGAGGCTGTAGAGAAGTGAATGTGAGCTTCCATGTCTTAGGGTACTCGGGGGGAGATGGCTGTCGGCACCATAAACATTATATGAGAAATATATATATATTAGTGTATGTGTCTTTTCTATGTCTTTACACATTGTATCTCAACCAAACACTGTGCCCTGGTGGACTGTAAATCTGTTCATTTTCCATTGATTTACTGTGACACTTAGACAAAGAGACATACTAGAGAGCAGGGAAATGTAATTTTGATGTATTATGAAGGGTTATTAGGTAGACTTTTAGAAGGCTGAATCATAAACCCAGTGACTGATGTATTGGCCGCCATGTGTAGTTATGTCTTGTAAGTACTGGCCAAGGCCTGAGCATACAGCTACACCTACAGAATTATTTTACAATTTAGGGGAAAATGACAAGAATTATGCTTTTTGTGGGGTTCATGACCACATACCATTATATAACTGTATTTTGCATTAAAGTGAACCTGTTAACAAATCTACTGACCCATAGCCAAAGTATTACACAGGATGTCATATAGGTGGTCCTTGATATCTGAGTATCGGGCCTCCATTCACATGAATCACTAGATAAGGGGCGCCAAGACCCCATTCATCCTCAATGCACACAAAGTTAAAAAGAAGTATAAATGCTCCCCGCTGCTCCATTCAGTGTCTGAGGGGCTGACAGATAGAGATGGAAACCTTATTCCACTAAATAACTTAGAAAAACATGGCCACTTTCTGAAGGCCCATTTCACGTTGTCCGAAAGGCTGCTTCAAGGAAGTGTCAAACTCACTTGCTAGACGCAAATCGTGTGACTAGACAGCATGAATGATTGCTGCATGGTTGTGCGGCCTATTCACTACATAGCCTACCGCACGTCATCTTTTTACACGCTCATTTACTTCAGTTAAGCCGAGGTGCAATACCAGACGAAACCTTTGTCTGGTATTATGCTTCACTAATCCTGTAAAGCCTGCATGCTGGGTCATACATATTAGTTTGGTCTGAACTTGTTCAGTATTTTTAGCCAAAACCAAGAGAAAAAATATATTGGAAAGATTTGTAATGTTTTCTGTATTTTAGGTGAACTCTGGGTTTTTGGCTATAAATACTTACCAAGTATTATGTCCTTTTTAAAGGGGTTGTCCAAGAAGCAGGAAATGACTCCCTGAATACCCCTTTAGGGCCCGTTCACACTGAGGAAAAACAGGCAGAAATTCCGAACGGAACTCAATGTAACATGTCAATTCTTTGAGTGGAGGAGATCGAAGGCGTGAGACATCAGTGAGGCAGGCTGGGATTCCGAGCGGAGTCCACAGCGTGAGTTCTGCTTGGAATTTCAACACGTTTTGCTCAGTGTGAAAGGACAACTCCGGCGTCAGCAAAAAAACAAACAAACAAAAAAAAAATCACTAACAGACACAGACCCAATACTCACAATCCCTCCTGAGTTGATCGCCATTCGAAAACCCCGCCGACCGTGGTCCCCATCAACCCCGTCCGCGTCTTTATCTTCTTCTTTGCTTCCAGGGTCCCATGGCATGAATGAGAGAGAAAAGGCTGCCGATGCATTATTGGTGGATCGCATCACATGGCTTTCAGCTTGCTCAGCCAATCAGAGCTGAGCAAGCTCAAAGACATGTGATGCATTCCAGCCAATGAAAAGGCTGCTGTTGCAAGAGGCAGGACGGCTCCAGGCAGATGACTAACGCACATTACAAAGTTCTACAACTTTGTAATGTGTGTTCGTTAAGGGGAAAAAAACTTTGGAGTTGTCCTTTAAAGAGAACGAATGTGCAGTATGACATTTATGAAAGTTACGGCAGGGGTGTACACCAAGGGGAAGGCGAAGATTTGCCCTTTCTCCCTGGCGTACGCCTGCTGGTGTAGAATTGGTACGCTGGGCACAGGTTCAGGCGGATGGCTGGGCAGATTCACTAAGGGCCCTATTCCACGGTAACGATAATCGTCCAGATCGGCCCGATTCGGACGATTATTGTTCGGTGAAATAGAGAGAACGATCAGCCGATGATCGTTCATTTAGGGCCAGACCTAAAATCATCGTTCCCCCACTGCGCATCGCTATGGTTGAATAGTGGTGCGCGGCGGGCGACCGACGATTTGACGAGCAGCAGCAACATACATTACCTGTCCAGGCTTCTTCTCCGTGCTGTCTTCATCCCCGGGTCCCGCACGCTCTATCTTCAGAATGGCCAGTCAGCTGACGGAGGGCTCAGCCAATCACAGGCCGGGACCGCCGCGGCCTGTGATTGGCTGAGTGTGACCGGTCAGCTGACAGGCCATTCTGAAGATAGAGTGCGCGGGACCCGCGGATGAAGAGCGCGCAGAGAAGAAGCCTGGACAGGTAATGTATGATGCTGCAAGGACATAGGTAACGATGTCCTTGCAGCCCTCGCTCAATGATCATCGGGCCGTGGAATAGGCCCAGTAAACGAGCGGCGATCTAGCAGATCGCCGTTCGTTTACATCGTTGATCGGGCCCTCCGGCCCGTGGAATAGGACCCTAAGAGGTGTATGCCTCTTAGTTAATTCGTCCTGGGAAAAGAGGATGGGGCCTAATTTAAGACCGGCGTATGAGTATGCCAGTAGGGCTGGGCGATATTGGCCTAAATCAATATCGCGGTTTATCGCACATGTAGTTGCGGTAACGATAATTGGACGATAAATATGACACGCCCCTTTGCAAACCCACTTAAGGTAAAAAAAAAAATGGAACTCACTGAGCAGCAACTCAAGGCAGTGAATTTAGTCTATTATCATTATTATTATTATTATTTGTCCTTATTAGGGGGTCTCAGCAGAGTTATACAGCTACATACACACAGGAGGGGGACAGATCTCTCTCTCTCTCTCTCTCTCTCTCTCTCTCTCTCTCTCTCTCTATATATATATATATATATATATATATATATATATATATATACACACACACACAGGAGGGGGGCAGGTCTCTGTATATACACACAGGAGGGGACAGGTCCCTATATATATATATATATATATATATATATATATATATATATATATATATATACACACACACACACACGAGGAAGAGGGACAGGCTGCTATATATACACACACAGAGGGGGACAGGTCGCTATATATACACACAGGAGAAAGGGGGACAGGTTGCTATATATACACTATGTACACACAGGATGGGACAGGTCCCCCTTCCTCCTGTGTGTACATAGTATTTATATATATATATATAGGGACCTGTCCTCCTTCCTCCTGTGTGTATAGGGACCTGTCCCCCTTCCTCCTGTGTGTATAGGGACCTGTCCCCCTTCCTCCTGTGTGTATAGGGACCTGTCCCCCTTCCTCCTGTGTGTATATATAGCAGCCTGTCCCCCTTCCTCCTGTGTGTATATATAGCAGCCTGTCCCCCTTCCTCCTGTGTGTATATATAGCAGCCTGTCCCCCTTCCTCCTGTGTGTATATATATAGCAGCCTGTCCCCCTTCCTCCTGTGTGTATATATAGCAGCCTGTCCCCCTTCCTCCTGTGTGTATATATAGCAGCCTGTCCCCCTTCCTCCTGTGTGTATATATAGCAGCCTGTCCCCCTTCCTCCTGTGTGTATATATAGCAGCCTGTCCCCCTTCCTCCTGTGTGTATATATATAGCAGCCTGTCCCCCTTCCTCCTGTGTGTATATATATAGCAGCCTGTCCCCCTTCCTCCTGTGTGTATATATATAGCAGCCTGTCCCCCTTCCTCCTGTGTGTATATATATAGCAGCCTGTCCCCCTTCCTCCTGTGTGTATATATATAGCAGCCTGTCCCCCTTCCTCCTGTGTGTGTATATATAGCAGCCTGTCCCCCTTCCTCCTGTGTGTATATATAGCAGCCTGTCCCCCTTCCTCCTGTGTGTATATATAGCAGCCTGTCCCCCTTCTTCCTGTGTGACAGCTTTGCTATTCCAGGTACAGACAGCCTGTGTGTACATGGGGAAACCACTTTCTCCTTTAGCCTCTGCCTGTCAGTGATAAGATCTGGAGCAGCAAAGACGAGTAAGCGGCTCCTCCGAGCAGTAGCTGCCGCTAGTCAGACACTGTCTCTTTCTCTGGACAGTACACAACGGGAGGAGCTACAATGCTGCGGCTGCAGAGTGTTATCTCCTGGAGACCGGTGCCGGCTAGTTACGGGCAGTAGTGGATTATAACAGGGGCGTTCCGGGCGGCAGCCCGGGGCCCTGAGCTCCTGGGGGGCCCATGACCACCCAAAAAAACTTATACTTTCAGTGGGGTACTGTCTCCTGGCTACACTTCCGCCATGATTTGCAAAAAAAATCACTGTTTTTTTTAATGGCAATTTTGCACAAATCAGAACATCATAACATTATCTGTACTGTACTATGAACACCACGCTAGTGCTGCCATAGTTAAGGTGGGGTGGGGGGGGGGGGGGCCCAGGCTTGGTGAACAGCCCGGGGCCTATGGTAAAGGTAATGCACCCCTGGTTACGGGGGAGGGCTGTGTGAGGCAGAAGCACACAGTAGTAGGTTACCGCCTGAACGCTGCTGCTGTTACACGGAGGGGGATATCTGTGGCAGCGTGACAGTGACTGGAGCCTGGGAACCGCTCTGGCTCCAGGTCACTGCTCTGCGCGGCAATTGCCCTGTTTGAATGGACGGCCCGGCAGTGACTGGAGGGGGAGGGGCAGAGCGGTCACCCCAGCAGAAGCTGTCCGGTCTGTGCTGCGCGCGCTGCCCGGGTAGGGGAGTGCAGGACACCCCGAGGCTGCGGGGCTCAGTGTCTGCTTCTTGGGGGTCTGAGAGAGATCAGCCAGATCCCTAGACTGTAGTGTCGGAGCTCAGTGATCCCCCTCCTGTCTGGGGCCTGGGATAAGACTCCTCTCTTCCGCTGCAGCCACGTCCTGCCTGGCTCTGGCATCCCTGCACATAAAGCACCCAAAACTGTGAAATACCGCAGATACCGTCCTGGCAAAGTTGAGGTCGGTTAACCGACGCCAGAGACGGTATCGGTATTTTCACGGTATACCGCCCAGCCCTATATGCCAGTCAAAGTGTTTTTATTTTATTTCTCCCTGTAGCCTTGGGTGCCCTAATTCAAATATTTTTTATTTTGTTGATACTAGAGTTGATGGCTGTTAGATAAAGGGCTGCATCCAACTTCAGCAGCCACAGCTTAACAAATGCTGCGTGCTCGAAGTTAACTCAACTCTAGTTGCTATGCTTCCCAACACCCCTTAACCACCTTTAACAGTATATCTCCGATACTATTTTTCTATAAGAGTTAAAAATTCCTAAAATAAATATTTATGGAATTTCACATTTGACTACACCATGATAATACATAGACAATAGATGAGTGTCACCAGTTCTTTGGGCATACCCACCTTTCTCCTTGATCTTTTCAGAAATGTAATTAGTTGCAGTTACCCAAGAACAGCAGATGTTTTCATATGGAGACAGCAGAGAAATAATGGTAGTGATGGGATGATTGATTATAGATAATGGATCCGCCCCATCTTTACTTTATATAGACCAGTGCACTGCACTGTAACAAGTATAACAAGAAATGGTTGGGTGGTTATGGTGTTTGTGTGAACAGTTCTTTATTAGCATACTAGGAGTTTCTGGAATGCCAGTCCGAAACCAGTTATTACTCAAAGGGCCGACCTGCCCACTCACTGATTGACTTCTCATCATCACTTTGCATGTAGAGAAGTCAGTCATCAGCGGGCAGGGAGAGTGACACCTGATGAATTTGCTTGGCACGCGCTAACACGCTTTAAAATGTAAGTGCTCCTAAACAAATGTACATATCAGCACAAGTGACAGCAGCAGCGTGTCTCTCCAGACGTTGTTCTGCACTCAGTTTCCTTCATTTTTGAGCACTTTGGTTGAAAAGTAGCTGACTAGAAAACAGGTGCCATAGGTTAATATGACAAAAGCATCAACCCTTACAGATTAACCATGAAGGACAAGTCACTCAGGAAACTTGACCTGACATTCTGTATGAGCATCTTACAAGAAACCTGTTTTGGTACACAAGTCTGATCTAACAGCTGAATAGATTGACATAATGTTGTGGGAAAGAGTTTAAAGTAACTTACAACTTTTTGAAAGTTTGAACTTCTTGCTATTTCTTGCTTATGTGTCCAGTGGGTGGTCCTAATCAGTGACTGACAACTATCCCTGTATACAAGGAATGCTGTCAATCACATATTAGCACTGCCCATCTCAAAGAGTTATGTTGTCCTGAATCTATTACACAAAACTATATATAAGTCTGCTCACCTCCTCTTGTGATAAAACATGTTGTTGGTAGATTGGACTGCCTTTTCTTGGTGATGGGTTAACTTTTGAGGGTACGTGCACACTACGGAATGGCAACGGAAAACCGGTCGCGCATTCCGCAGCTCGCGTGTCTGCCCGTGTCACAGACTCCATTCTATGCACGGCCAGATTCCGTCATCCGGCCAAAGAATGAACAGGTTCATATAGTAGTAAGTGCAGGGGAAAAAAAGCTCTTTATAAGCATTTCCCATAATAAGTGTATATTGGTAATTTGTATAATGTTTGGGGGGCAATACAATACTTTAATAAAAATTTAATTTTAATTTTATATAGGTCCAGCTGTGAAAGACCATTAGAATCTGACGTAAAGTAAGTGAGGCCAGTGTGAATTGAGCCATAGGCCATGTTTTGACAAGAAGTTATTAGTGATGTCACGATACCAGAATTTTGAGTTCGATACCAATACCAACTTTTTTTTTCAATGCTCGATACCAATTCGATACTTAATAAATTATATATTTTTTTTAAAAACACAAGAGTAGAGATCCCCCCCGACTGTCAGGTCTGTACGAACCATATTACTTTATAAATAAAGTTTCCATTATTTAAAATAAATGTTCTTAAAAAAATAGCCCTATTCTGATTCTTAACATGGCTATGGGTCAATCTGTAGTTTTATTTAGTAGCATGTTTTTATGTGGTACTGAATTTGGTGGTTTCTCCGCTTGCACCATTTACCGTGCGTCATCAGGAAGGTGATAATCTTATAATATGCACAATAACACTTCAGCTATCAGGGGGGATGATGGGAACTGTAGTCATGTGATACACTTCAGCTATCAGGGAGATGATGGGAACTGTAGTCATGTAACACACACACACACTTCAGCTATCAGGGGGGATGATGGGAACTGTAGTCATGTAATACACTTCAGCTATCAGGGGGGATGATGGGAACTGTAGTCATGAAACACACACTTCAGCTATCAGGGGGTTGATGGGAACTGTAGTCATGTAATACACTTCAGCTATCAGGGGGGATGATAGGAACTGTAGTCATGAAACACACACTTCAGCTATCAGGGCGATGATGAGAACTGTAGTCATGTAACACACACTTCAGCTATCAGGGCGATGGTGGGGGTTGTTGTCATGTAACACACACTTCAGCTATCAGGGGGATGATGGGAACTGTAGTCATGTAACACACTTCAGCTATCAGGGGGGATGATGGGGGTTGTAATTGCACTATTCCAGCTGGACTCGGGCGGCAGAGTAATGTGCAGGCTACCGCCCCCCTCCCACTTCCCTTCACAGTCGCAGCCAGGCCGACCTTTTGTTCACCCCCCACATTGCTGATGCCGGCCCCGGGGATGTCCTGACGGCCCGGCCTCACAGCTACCTCCTGTCAGATCTCCTCCTCGCCTCCCCCACCTCCAGCCTTCTCCTGCGTTCTCCTCTCCCGGACCGTGCAGCTCTCAGCCGCTCTCCTCCCTCTCCCGCCGCCGACCCTGTGCTGCCCCTCTGCCCTTGTCAGACACTCACCGGCCCAGCTGTGTCTCATGCTCGGTGCCTGTGGAGGGGGGGGGGAAGGTCCTCATCTTAGCCCATAGGACCCGCAGTGACACACACGTGTCCCGGGGCTGGCGATGTCAGAGGCAGGAGCAGCGACCTAAAATTTGCCGGCGGCAGCTGCATGGTAGGTGGATGATCTGGGCCCGAGTGCAGGGTCCCGGGTCTGTGTTCGCAGGGGTGGCACAGAGAGAACATGACAGGCGCTCAGGTAGCCGCCTGTCATGTTCTCGGCACTATATGTTAAACTACGCTATTTTGTAGTTTAACATAAAGTATCGATACCAGGAAATCCTGGTATCGAACCGTTTTTTTACCCCGAAAATCGATAGTAGTATCGATTTTTCGGTGCATCGTGCATTCCTAGAAGTTATTTGTTTTGTGTAAAGATTTGACGCAACCTTCTAAATGTACAGAGATTTTTTTTCCTAGCTTGTAATGTATTAGGTTAGAGCTTCTTGGTGTGTAGTCAGCCAGTGTAAAAACAGAGCCTTGCTATTAGAGATGGATTTTCTATTTTCATTTTGTGTGTTTCTTGAAGCTGTTTGTAGCTGTTATATATTGACGAGAATGAGTTAATGGTTACTCTGTATCATGATCTTGCCATGCAGTCTACTTACCAATGTGCTATATAAAATCTTTTAGCCCCCTTTTTATTTCTATACATTGAATACACCTCGCACACACAGGTGCCTGGTTGCAATGATTTAGTTTTATTAAATCATCCTCTGCCTTTCTCCTAAGTACAGCTATTAATGCTGCTAAATGAGATTGCGGGTCTGTGGCCTGTAATTATCCGATCACCTATGACCACTCTGTATAGCGAGAACAATGGCCGTCCTATTTGGATACTTCAATAAAAAGAAATAGCAATTGAGCTTGAGCAAACATAGAGAGTGTTTGTCTATCACATGTATATATACATTCAGCGCTGCTGGAAGCAGCAGAGGTATTTCTTATCCAGCTTCGAGGGAGTGCAGCTCCTGGGATGTCTGCGCAGGTTCTTAGTTTCGTCGTCTCTTTGATAAAACCAAAATCTGATTACTGTCAGTCGAGCATCCAGTTTGCTGCTCCGACATCGTATACAAGGTTTGAATTGAAAGAGCTTGATAGAAAAGGTACAGTAACTAAATTCTCATCTACGTGTAATATCTACATCTGCCTAGACTGCTTTAAATGAAAGCAAGAAACAGAGTTAAGACTAGCTTGGACTGTAGTTTTAGTACACAAAAATACATAACGTATATCTAATTGAATCTATGGCTTTTTATCGACACAGCAGATACCTATAGTCTGGGGCCCTGACCTCTGTATGAATGTGGTACCTGCCCGCGTAATTAACATGAGATTCTTTTCTGCACACCACCATATTGTTTGTATGACAGATTTGCAATACTAACCTCACTGTTTGAGTATAGTTATGTTTGCAGTATATAGTAGTGTGTTTAATATGAAATGGTTTGTGTCTTTTTCTTTAGATCCCAATTATCTCATGGCAAACGAACGGATGAATCTCATGAATATGGCAAAGTTAAGTATAAAGGGCTTGATCGAATCTGCTCTGAATCTGGGACGGACCCTGGACTCTGACTATGCACCTTTGCAGCAATTTTTTGTAGTGATGGAGCACTGCCTGAAACATGGATTAAAAGGTAAGGACTTGGCCACCTTCTGATTACATTTTCTTATAAAGCATAGTTTGGAAAGCAAAGTAGATTGTGATTGTGATGTGCTATTATTTGGTAGCTAAGAAGACGTTTTTAGGGCAGAATAAATCCTTCTGGGGGCCTTTGGAACTGGTGGAAAAACTTGTACCAGAAGCAGCGGAGATCACCGCTAGCGTAAAGGACCTACCCGGCCTTAGGTAAGTGACGTTTTCAAGAACTGCAGTGTCTGTGAATGTGTGTGTGTGTGTGTGTGTGTGTGTGTGTATATGTATGTATGTATATATATATATATATATAATTTCATGTAATGTCTTTTGCTCTGTGGGGATAGTCAGGGAAGGACTCAGTGATCTGTGAGGCATACTACAGTTAGCGTTATTAGGGCTATTTACCCTATAATCAGCCTGTGTAAAAGAGCTAGCGATCAGCTGATTGAATTTTGTTTGCAGCCATATAAATTATTGTTAACTTCCTTTCTAAGCAGGGGATGTTCGCTGCTAACAGTGCATTTAAATGGCTGCTCAAACGATCCTCTGATAGGCACTTGTGTGCTGTCTCCCATTTTGCTAAGTAGGGCTGAATCGGGTAGATATTGCCCTGTGTATTAAAGATAATGATCAGCGAGGCATGAACAAGTGTTTGCGTTTCGGCTGATCCTTGTTTTTTAAATGTTTAAAAATTATTGGCCCCCGGCCGCGCATCGCTCTGTGTAATAGCTGATGTGCAGCTGACTGCTGATTAAAGGGGGTACACCAGTGTCTGTATATAGAAAAAGATGTTATGCTTACCTCTCCATGCGCCTCTTATCTGCCTTGTCTCTGGGTCAGCGCTGTCACTGCAGAGACGGGTTCATGTGCAGAAGTGTCAGTGGTTGCTGCAGTCAGTGGGGGACCCAGAGACCAGGCAGGAGAACACCTTGGGGAGCGTAAGGGCATAAGCATAACATCTTTATTATTTTCTCTATCATAATACCCCTTTAAAACAAGGGCTGTACTAACAATATCCGAGCCGTGTAATAGACGGCGTTACCCCGCCCGCTGGGCCGTGTAATACGTCCTTAAGACCACAAATGCACATGCACAATTATCAGTAAATGATAGCATATTTTAGCAATTTGCTTTCACTTAGTTATAACATTCCTTTAAGGGATTACTAATCATCTTTGGAAATGTCCAATTTTACGTTGTCATCATTAAAGCATATCATGTTTACTCAGAGCCTTAGGTATGTGATCTGTAGTGAATGAAAAGGTGATTATTGTTTTGAATTGTTTGCTCATCTATGTAGCATTTCTTTTAAGAAGCTTTTAATTCTTTGGTTGTATGTTGCATTTGTTAACAGAACACCCGTGGGCAGAGGCCGGGCTTGGCTGCGCCTGGCATTGATGCAAAAGAAGCTCTCGGAGTATATGAAAGCTCTAATTAATAGGAAGGACCTCCTGAGGTAACATTACAAATGACTGTTTTCACTCCAGGTTAGAGATGCCTGTCATTCATAATCAGCTGCTTGGAAGTAAAACAACTTGCTTTGATGTCACAGTATCTATTTAAACAAAAGACTGTGTGTTGAAACAAATATAAAATATTTTTCTCCTTACTTATACATTTAGACCTCTGGCTTTCATGATCAGGTCTCTAATACTTAAAGGGTTATTCTAGGAGTATCAATTATGTTAGATTCCTGATGGTGTAAAAATAAAATTGAAACCATACTCATGTGCCCCTTTTCTGCAGCTTCCATACTGACTGCATCAGGTCCCCTCTGCTTCCCATTTCCTGTGATGTTTGGTTTGTGCGCAGAATACCCACACAGCCAATCAGTGGTCAAGGCAGGTCCTTATTGCGGCCAGTAATTGGTTGAGTAGGCATTTTCTCGAAGAACTGAAACGCCACAGGAAGCGGAAAGCAGCAATGGGGAACCTGGCACCATTGGTATAGCAGCTGTGGGGGATTAGGCAGGTCAGTTTTTTATTTTTTTTATTTTTACAGCTCTTGGGGTCCCATATAAAAAAAAAAATGTTGTGCTCAGAGAAGGTTCCCAGTTTCATACTAACCTTTAGGCTGGAATCGCACATGCCTTTTTTTTTGTGGGGGGGGGGGGGGGGGGAGCATACGGCCACTGCAGTTTTTGTGCCAAAACCAGAAGTGGATTCAAATGGGATGGAAAATATAAAGGGAGGACTTGTACTTCTCTACTATGTTGGATCCTCTTCTGGTTTTAGAGCAAAACTGCAGTGGCAGTATGCTGAAAAATTTACGTTCGTGTTTCTGGCCTCAAGTAGACACACAAAATCAATAAGAATACTTGCATTCTATTTTCTGTGTTTCATAATGTGTGCATCTGTATTGTTTGTACTAATAGCGGTAGTGATTAGAGTTGAGCAGAATTTACAGTATTAATGATGCACAGTACTTCATAGCGAACAGCCGTCAGCTTGTAGCTTTAAACACTGTGCAGCGCTGGAAAAGCTGAATCTGGTGCTGGGAAACAGGGAGAAGTTTTCCAGCGCTGAGTCCAGCTTTCCCTGGCACCCGGAGCAGCACAGAGTTTAAAGCGACTCTGTACCCACAATCTGACCCCCCCCCCCCCCCCCCCAAATCGCTTGTACTTTCGGATAGCTGCTTTTAATCCAATATTTGTCCTGGGGTCCGTTCGGCAGGTGATGCAGTCATTGTCCTAAAAAAACAACTTTTAAACTTGCAGCCCCGTGCTAAACGGGAGTATCTGTGCCCTAACTTTGCACCACCCCTCCGTCCCTCCTCCCCACCCTCTTCATCATTAGGAATGCCACTGAAACATTTACTCCTGTCTGAACATTGCACAGGTGATTAATGATCCAGCCCATGTGCCAGGCTGACACAGGTGGGGAATAGGAGACAATCTGCCTGGAACATTCCTAATGATGAGGAGGGCGGGGAGGAGGGACATAGAGGTGGTGCCAGCCTAATGCATACACAATCTAGGCCATGCCCGTTGGGCACGGGGCTGCCAGTTTAAAAGTTGTTTTTTTCGTACAATGACTGCATCACCTGCCAAATGGACCCCAGGACAGATCTTGGATTAAAAGCAGCTATCCGAAGGTACAAGCGGTTTGGGGGGGGGGGCAGATTGTGGGTACAGATTTGCTTTAAAGCCAGCTGCCTGACAAGCTAAGAGTCGATCACAACAAAGCACTTCACTTTGTTAATACTGTAAATCCACTGCTCTCTAGTAGTGATCTCTAACAGCCTTAAAATGAGACTACCTACAATAGGACTCCTAAATACCTATCCGTCCATAAGCACAGCTCCAAAATATATACCTAACAAAAGATAACAATGCTGAACGATGATTCCAAATATACCAAAAATATCTCTTTATTGATTACATAGCAAAGATAAGAACAGTTCAAATTTAAAAAAACAGGAAGCAAGTACATACATTGGACGGATGGTGGGCAAACAACAAATTAATAACATGTACAAAAATGCATTAGTAGCTATATGTACATATATATATATATATATATATATATATATATATATATATATATATATATATATATATATGGTTATGTGGTGGGAAAAACAGATGGAAAACAGAAAAGGGAACTGAGAAAAGGAAACGGGGCCACAAGGAATAACACAATACTTGTAAATAGGTAGCTTCACATGACCAGTTAAAACACCTCACCACATGGGCTCAAAATAGAGCTATTGCCCAACACCACCACTCACCCAACGCTGCGTTTCGCCAACAAGCTTTGTCAAGGGGGGGGGGGGGGCAGATTGTGGGTACAGATTTGCTTTAAAGCCAGCTGCCTGACAAGCTAAGAGTCGATCACAACAAAGCACTTTGCTTTGTTAATACTGTAAATCCACTCCTCTCTAGTAGTGATCTCTGACAGCCTTAAAATGAGTCACTAGTGCAACCATGCGATAGGGAAAGCTAATCGTATGCCGGGCTGTATAGCTACAGTTATAACCAGTAGGAAGAGGGAGATTGTGATCCCGCTTTATAGAGGGCGGGGACATGACAGAAACCTTTAAATGTGTTAAAGGACCGAATAGGGTTAAGGAGAGAAGTGTTTTTAATAAAAATAAATAAATACTGTAGAACAAGGGGACACACTCTGAGGTAAGTTGAGGGAAAGATCAGAAGCAACATGAGAAAATATTAAAGTAGTAGATGCTTGGAACAAACTTCTAGCAGATGTGGTTTATAAATCTACAGTAACAGAAATATTTTTTTTCCCCAAACAAGTTTTTGTGATAAAGTAGAAATAGAAGAACATCTTCCAGAAGGATAATAACAATGAGGACACGCAGGTCCTAGCACCAAGTACATAGTTAACAGGATGTCCTTTGCATTGACCATAAATCAACTGTTTTATATGTTTTTGTGCAGATGTAAACTCCAGTAAAAAATAGGGCAAACAACAAAAATAAAAAAACCCGAGATCATGGGTTTGGCGATCTCCAACAAACATAGAGGCAACATACAGTATGTAATAAACAACAGAAGATTAGCAATAAGACTAGGCGGCTTTAAAGACTGAAGCAAAACCTAAAACTGAAACTGAGGAACCTTGTTTTAACAGAATTGTTCAGCAGTAACAGTAACAGAATGTAAAGCTGCCTGGGATAAACCTATATCTATCCTAAGATAATAAGTAAGGAAATAATATAAAGGCAGACCAGACAGACCAGGTGGTCTCTTTCTGCTGACAATTTTCTATGTTTCTATATTTTGAATTCTGTGATTTGTTGTTGGCATACAATGCAGGTATGTCAGTCACTTGCATCTCTTGTGTATATTTGCTTGTGGCTACTGTTGCGAACCATCATCTGTGATCCTAATGCAAAAAAAAATTGCCTTAGGGCATATGACAAGGAAGCAGGTGCACAAAGCAGCATGGTACAGCTTCTGAGATGAATTGGACAGCGCAGCAAATGTTCTCACATATTGATCATGAATTGTTTACTGCAAAGCTAATGGGAAAGACTGAAATAACAATGGGGCTGAAGAGGCTGCAGAACTGCATAACCTCTCAGCGTGATCTTTTATACACAACCGGAGGTCAAAAAGGTATTGTTCTGTAGACTGGCGCATGCTTTTAGGAAAATGTGCAGCTTTTATAGAATAATAATTCTCTTTCCAAATCCTTTTAATAGAGCAGAAATCTATACATTTCCTAATCTTATCCCAAATTCTGTTTACAAAATAATCTCTGATATTGGAAATATAATTATGCTCATGCAACATTGACATAATGTTTGCTACAGTATAATATCACTGGTATATACTACTGATATGATAGTTTATAATACACTAAGAACAACACCATTTATTTTTTTTTGCAGTGAATTCTATGAGCCCAACGCACTGATGATGGAAGAGGAAGGGGCTATCATTTCTGGCCTTTTAGTAGGACTCAATGTGATTGATGCAAATTTTTGTATGAAAGGGGAAGACCTAGATTCACAGGTATGGACTTGAGTATCATCACGGAAAAATAAACATCCCAACATTGCAAACTGGTACATCACTCTAAGACGTTGGAAAGTTTACGAAGCACGAACACTTTCACACAAAACATATTTCACCATCAAATCTTGTCAACACGAGTGTTCCCATGGTGGACCCATTGCAATCTAGAGAGCAAGGACCTATGTGATGGAATGGAGTGGCGGTCACATCTGCATACTGCTGCTCCATTCTTTGTCTGTGAGAGCTGCCAGTGTAAGGCTGCATTCACACGTCCTGTAAAATTGTCCGCGGATCCGAATTTTCGATTTTAGGAACCATTCATGTGAATGCAGCTATTCACATGATCCATGCTGCGAAAAAAAAAGACATGTCCTACTGCGGATCGCAGCATGGATCCCCCCCGCCGCCCGGCAGCAGAGATGACGGGAGTGCAGAAGACAACTACTCCCCCCCCCCCCCCCCCCCCGTGCCGGTGAACATGTGAGCTGGCCGGCATGGGGGGAGTAGGAGAGTAGTTGTCTTCTGCGCTCCTGTCATCTCTGTTGCCGGTTGGCCGGGGACTGAACTTTGGCCGGGGGACTGAATGCCGTGCAGCGATCCTCCTCCAGTCATCACTGCTAGATCGTTTCAATGAGGCCTAACAGTACAGCGTTTTATCTTCAGCATCCCACAGATAAACAGTAGCGCAGCACTGCACACATGTGACCGTCGCTCCATTTCAACAATAAGACCCAGGGACCCATTCTCAGGATTGTGGGGGATCTCAGCAGTCAGAGCTTTATGGGTCCTTTTACATGTACAGATAAATCACTGAAGTGCTTGTTTAGCGAACAACAAGCAATAATTTAAAATAAAGCACTGGAGGCCGGCCGAGCTGCCCCCGGTGGGAGGGAATTTCCGGACCAGCCTACCTCCAGTTCTTGAGCACCGGCCGCTTCCGGTGCATAGAACGGCGCCGTGCACAGGAACTGGGCCGCGGTCCGAAAAACGGACCGCGGCACCGGCTTCCCCATGACGGAGCTGTTAGATCCGTCGGTTCAGATTAAAGAGGCTGTACCTGGTGGTACATCCTCTTTAAACAATAGCTTTAGGATAAATCGTTATCCTGTGAACGATGAGTGTTTTTACACTGGAACACTAAAGAACGATTAAAATTGACTTTGAGGTCCACTCAAAAGATGCGATCAACTATGTATGAACAAATTTTTGCACAATAATTGGCTCATTTAAAGGGCCCTTAAAAATCATACACTTATCTCCTATTCTGTGGATGGGGTTAACGCCTAATGGTGGGACAACCCCTTTAAGACCGTATTCTGTAAGAACTAATAGGTGCTATTTTTGTTTACTTTCAGGTTGGAGTCATTGATTTTTCAATGTACTTAAAAGAAGGTCCTATTGCCAAATGCAGTGAAGAGTAAGTGAGAATAACGCAGCCAAAAATATAATAATTGTAATACTTTCTACTGTCACCCACTTAGAATTTAGTTGACAGAGAACGATCACTTTTTAATTGAAAGAATTAAATATTTATGTGCATGTCGGGAAATGTGTATTTTCGCTTGTAAAATTGCATCAGACCTTCTGTATACTATCAAGGCTCTGATATATATTACAGCAAGCCATAATAGGAGGGGGAGGCGAGCCACAATAAGATCTGTCACCTGCTATTGCTCAGAGTAGAAATAGTTAAAAGTAATTGAAATTATTTAAAAAGTGATTAAAAAGAAGTCAGTTGCCAAATGTTCATATTTGCCATCTGTATGGCTAATGATTATTCAAAGAACTGAAAAAGATTCATTATACTAAATCACACTTTTTAATAATGGAGTGCTGTTTAAAGCAGTGATCTCCATGATTTTTTTTCTGGAAGATTCAACCTAAAAATGTCATGCTTGCCTTCAGCATCAGATTTGATCAGACGTGAAATGAAGAGTAACATGGCTGCCCAGCATACAGTGCTGTATTACTGACATACTTTTTTGACAGTCAACAGGACACAAATATCCGTGAATCGTTACAGCCAGAAGCTAATCTCTAGTGAGCGAGACTGAATCTGTCTTTCTGATCTTAAAATGGGTGACTTGTGATAGCACCTTAAATATCTTTAATAGTAGTTTCCTGCTAAAGTTGCTGCTGGTGCTTGACAAAAGGCTGTCTTTTTAACACACCATGAATTAGCAATGATGACTTCTCAACCAACATTGCACCAGAAACCTAAACATTCCCTAGTGATATCTTAAAGCAAATGTATTTGATTAACATACAGAAAATAGGGCTTAAATGTAAAAAAAAACAGCTTTTATGCTGCTTTTAGTTCTCAATTTGTCTACATGGCTTAAAACCACAGTGTGTTGCTATATGGTTGAGCATTATCAGAACATTCTAGAAACTCGTTTGCCTGGGTGGATTTTGTCTTTTCTGTATCTATATATTTGTAAAATTCTCGAAATATGTAGAAAAAAGAGAATAAGGGCACTCACCACTTAAACGTGTACTGTCTTTATTTCATCTGTAGTAAACATACGATTCAGCAGGTAAAATTCATGTCGGGCTCGGACGCCAAACACTTGTTTAGTGATTACAGTCACACTGAACAAGTGTTTGGCGTCCAACTCGACATAAATTTTACCTGCTGAATCGTATGTTTATTACAGATGAAATAAAGACAGTGCACGTTTAAGTGGTGAGTGCCCTCATTCTCTTTTTTTCTACATATTTCGCACATACATTACTTCAGTGAATTTTTTATGAGGAGCACTTCCACATAGCACATATCTACTATACTCTGTCCTGCACCTGTTAAGGGTGCCAATTAATCAGGTAGTGCAGTTGACCTTATACTGTACTGCTTTTATTGTAAAATTCTTACATTAGAGAAGCATTAGAGGGTAACTTCAGCCAAAATGGAAAAGTTGGCTGCAGCTAGGAGGTCGCGGCCCGTGGCAACATAATAAAAAAGCTCCGCCTACTTGCCTTGCAGCGCCGCGTCACAGGTTCCATGATCGCTGCTGAGCTCTTTTCTCCATTGTTCCGGTATTATGACAAGGGCCCCTTTAACCAGTCAATGACTGCAGTGGTCTCCCACCCCACTCTAACTGGCTGAGCAGGCATTCCCGAGCCCGGGTCGTGACATTCCAGGAGCCTGGTAGAGCCAGGGAGCAGTAAGGCAGTACAGTGGGGGGCACAGGGACAAGTAAGTAGAGCTTCTTTATTATGTTCCTGCACCCCCTCCTGCTTGCAGCCAACTTGTCAATCATAATATATTTGTGGGGCCGCATAGAAATTTAAGAATAATAAAAAAATATATATATATTCTCAAGTACAACTCTGAATCTACCAATCACTGGCTGGCTTCATTGTCCTGCTTCAGCCATTGATTGGCTGAATGAGCTGTTACTGCCGAGACGAGTGTTCAGTGGGGGACTCAAAGATGTCAAAGGAGGACCGCAGAGGGAGCATGTTAGAAAGTATGGATTTTTTATTATTTTATTTCCAGCCCCCGCAATAGATAAAGAATGTATTCCTTTTCCTTCTGTCTTCTTTGGTCTCATTGTGTCCCAAGACACTAACCACGTCCCCCTCCTCCCCCTTACTGTGTCCAGCTGTAGATCAGCTGGTTGCAGCAGGAACCTCCCCCCTCAACTACTCCCCAGGGAAAAATGGAACAGATGAGCTGATTTCTCCAAGACCATTTGCTTTAGGAACATGCATAAAATCCTGAACTCTTAAAAAGCAATAGGGGCAAGGTTGTCACTAGAGATAAGAGAATTTACAGTAAGTTTGGGGTCATCCAAACCCGAACTCTCTGCTTTTTACTCCTGGTGACTGGAGAAGATGGATGCAGACCTAGGGAGTCCTGGAAAACGTGCATACAAATATAAGCTGTATCTATGTTTTTTCAGCTAGCCCTAGGGTTGCATCCATCTTCAGCAACCTAGTGTGAAATGCTGAGTGTCTGGGATCAAACAAATCAAAATTTACAGGTTTCCTCATCCTAGTTGTCACCTGTTTTACTTTTATTGCTGATTTCTAGGTTTGAATTTCTGACTGTCCTTTTATTTTCTTTATAGAGATGTCCAGATAACTGCAATACTAGATCAAAAGAATTATGTAGAAGAGCTTAACAGACAACTAAGGTACAGTGAATGTATTTAACAAGTCACCACCAGCATTGTAACCTACATAGGTATTCTGGGTTTTGTATAACAAAATCTATATTCTCTGCAAAGAGGGGCATATTTACAGGTATAATGTAAGGAATATATTATCTTTGGTCTTTTTTAGTCCATGTATATTTTTAGAGTTTTATTTTTAAGGCCCCACTGTCACTGGAATACTATAGACAACTCATCATTATGTTAAAAGATCCGAAAAATGTCCATACATTTAAAAAGCCTCCATTTGCGTGTAATGTATACAGCTGGGGCTGAGGGGCCACTGAGCATGAATAATTGAGGACATAATTAGTATTACTGACAGAAGAAATGCAGACTTTGCCCCAAGCAGACCAGTAATTCTCATTTACTCCATTTATCCCATTATCAGTTCCTTGTGTACATTAGTCTTATTTAATTGGCTTTCTGTTTTTAAACAGTCTTTATTATATCTGTATGAGTTGTAATTGCAATTTATAACATACTTAAAAAAGGAAAAGATGCATCACAAAATGCTTTGACCATGAATTATTTGAAAAAGTGAAATACACTGCATGACAATGAAAAAAAACCTGTGCCTAGTGTCTCCATTATCATCTGTTTATATTACACTGCTTTATGTTCATACCCTCTAAGCAAGTGTAATTCATTCTATTTAACCAAACAGTAAAAAAATAAAGGTATGATTGAAATTTTCTTTTATAAAAATGATAGTAAATTAGTTGTATACTGTACCTGAGTGGTTTGCTATCATACACTGCAGTGCACCAGATCCAGAAAGTCCAGGGAGTGGAGGGGGAGAGCATGGATGGTAATCCCACCTGCCTGAGAACCATGTTAAAAGGAATCTGTCACTAGGCTTATGTTGCTCTAAAGGGGTTATCCAGCTCTAGGAAAACATGGCCACTTTCTTCTAGAGACAGCATGACTTGTCTCTAGTTTAGATGTGGTTTGCAATTAAGCCTCATTCCTTTCAATAAAATGGAGTTGCAAAACTCCACCTAAAGTCGAGACAAGAGTCATCGTGTCTCTGGAAGAAAGTGGCCATGTTTTTTAAACACTGGATGACCCCTTTAAATGAGGGCAGCATAAACTAGTGATATAAGTGTTAAAGAGAACAATGTATTAATTACTTCATTCTGTTCAGCCATTCTCCTAATATGCAGAAGAATGGGCTTCGGGTCGAACCACTCCCCTCACCCTCCAGCTGCTGATTGGCAGTTGACTGACTATACACATCATGGATAGATAACTGCCAAGTAGCTGGTGGGTGGAGCTTGCTGGTTCTTATGAATATCCAGGACTACTGAGCTCAAGCACATAATGGAGAGGACTGCTTATTGTCCATGTTATTCAGAAGGATATCTCCAAATCAGCCTTAACAGAACAATATAAGTGAATCATCATTCAGCTCAGTTTCTCTGTTACTAATTAATACTACCTTAAAGAGGTACTTCGGGCTGGGGTTATTTTTATTGTACTGCCGGGGAGGGGATGGATATAGAAGCTGCCGGTCACTTACCTCCCCGGTTCCAGCGCTGGGTCCCGGATTCCGCCGCCCCGTTCTCCCGTCCAGCTGCCGCTTCTTGGTCTGAGCTGCGGCTTGAGATGTGACGTCTCAAGGCAGCTCAGCCATTTAGCGGGGCGGTGCGGTCTGGGACCCGGCGCTGGAACCGGGGAGGGCCGTACACTAAAAATGACCACAGCCCGGAGTACCCCTTTAAATAGCACCTACTGACAGTCTCTTTAAAATTTTCACAGTGGCTCAAAACCTCCATTTTAACTGTTCGCATTAGGATTTTAGCCCAAATACCTAGTGTCTGTTGCTGCTAAGCCTAAAGAATATCTGCTACTTCTAGTTACTTTTGAAGCAGTGGTTGAGGAACACTGGTTTGTAGCTACTTGTTCTATAATATCGCTGTTATATATCTATATAATGTTAAGGATCTAGAGATACAAATAATATATTGAAGAGGAATAGGAAAGTATAAATGACTTGTATTGCTGTGTTTTAATCCCCATATGTGGGCCCTCACTGTGTAACGTCAGTTGTATAATATATATGATATCTTGGTTACAGTGCTACTGTTAACAACTTGCAGACGAAGGTGGACGCATTAGAAAAATCCAACACTAAACTAACTGAGGAGGTATGGTCATTTCTGTTCACTAGAATAGCAATTCTAATTAAACCATACTATAAACCAGGAATGAATGGATCCTGGAGTTTCGTGGTAAAGTAGATGCAAATACATCAGTATTCATTTATATAGTCACAATATTCTGTGAATAAATCTTTTTATTGGGTAAATACCCTCATTTATGTTAGAGTTCCACAAATGTATATGTATCCCATGGCATTTAAATGGGTTGTCTGGACCAATTTTTTTTTTTTAAAGCACCACCCAGAAAATTGTATATTTATTTTAAGTCATTTTTTCTTAGAATAACAGATAAAAAGAAAAATAAAATAAAAAAAAATCTTTTTTTACTTACAATAAATACAATATTTAATCCCCAGCTTGCTGTGGCAAACAACAGAATCATTACCATGCAGGAGGAAATGGAGAGGATGAAAGAAGACAATACATACTTTTCCAAGGTAGGCTATATAGTATAGAATAGTTGGAGTATTAGTTGCTTGCTGTATTTGGTTTGTTTGTTTTTTGTTGTATTTTGTTTCTATTGATGCATTAATGCTTTGTTTTCTAATGTGTTCAAGGGTAACAAACAAGAGAGAACTGCAGATGGGCAAACTCTTAGTGAAGTCAGGAAACACTTAAAAGAAGAAACCCAGTTGAGACTGGTAGGATCACGTTTTCATGGCTCAAAAATATATTTCAACAGCATGGAGTCTCATAAATGTGTCTTAATCAGCAGCCTGTGCGGTTATTTTGTAATTTTAAATTTTGTATTTAAAATTTTTATTTCTTATATATTTTGTAATCTATAGAACCATAAAATGATGTCAGTGACACATACTCACTTGTCCCACTCAGCCGCCGGGTCCCGGCCTGCCGGCTGTCTGCTGCCACCAGCAGTTTTAAAATATCCGGTGTTGAACCTGAAATGAAAGCTTGATATAGTCTGTATAGAGTCTATACTGACTACTGAGCTTCCATTTCCTGCGGGAACGTCACTGGATGTTTTGAAAATGCTGGCAGCGACAGAGCGAGCGGCCCGGGACCCGCCGACTGGGCAGGACAGGTAAGTATATGTCCCTGGCGTCTCCCACCCTGGCAGCATAGTAGGATATAATATTATCCCGGACAGCCCCTTTAAGTTTACAGTGTATAAGGGACCAGTGTGAGTAATGACAGTCTCTGTACATCACTGGAATATCTTGGTCTATATAAATTAGGCAACTATTATTAAGCACAGATGTACCTACAAATGTTTATTCGGGCGATGATCTGCTACTGCCTTAACCACTAGAGTTACGTCATGGAAGTCTGTCACCAGACGACCCTGGACGTAACTGTACGTCCTGGGTGGTTCTCCCGGTATGAAGCGTGCTCCGGAGCGGAGCGCGCTTCATAGGAGGTGGGGGCCGGCTGCAGTGAGCAGCCGGGACCTCACCGGTAATGACGCGACCGCGGCGTTTAAGTGTAAGTGACAGGGGGAGTCCATAATAAACATAATATATACCGTAGCGTGCGTAATTGTCCGATCTATTAAAATATAACAAGCGTCATTGTGATCGGTGAACGGCGTACACGAAAAGAGGGAAAAAAGTGCGCGGATTACTGATTTTGTTACATTATATAAACACCAAGATCAAAATTTGCGCGGTCCACTGGGTCATTTTGGGCCTGGTCCTCAAAGGGTTAATGTTTGAGGCTGTTTTATTTATGGAGAGGACACTCTTCTTGTCCATCTTCAAGTGGTTGATAGGCTGCTGTTATTTGCATGCACAAAAGCTTATTAACATGTCTGTCGGTGCAGTATTTTTTGTACCTTTTGGTTAATTGGGGAGTGGTCCCCATACTATGTTGACTTTACATAGCGCAGCAACAAAAATTAAGATATGTTTTAAGAACAAAAAAATAAATAAAAAATAAGGTACATTTTAACTGAATATATAGTAAAGAGGTAAGATAAAGAGAGGTGCTTTTTTCTTAATAATACACATTCTTTTTCAGGACATAGAAAAAGAGTTGGAGGTACAAATAGGAATGAGACAAGAGATGGAAATGGCTATGAAGATGCTGGATAAGGATGTCTGTGAGAAGCAGGATGCTTTAGCAGCACTCAGACAACAACTTGATGACCTCAGGGCTTTAAAGCATGAGCTGTCCTTTAAACTTCAGGTAAAAATAAATTTTTAAGGCTTTAAGTCTACATTCACACATTTAGTAGTTTTTCAGGACTTGATGTCTGCAATTGTCCGCAATCTTCATCCGCAATCAACAAAAAATTCATCCGTCTTGCATCCGTACTTCTTTTTTTTTTTTTTGCGGATCAGCAAATTATGGACGCTCACATGCATGTCTATGGGAGAACCTGTGCCGTACGAGGGCCTTACAGTAATCTTTTGCGGATCCGTAAATATATGGACAGTGTGAACAGCCCAGTTAAAATCAATGGGCCCTAAAACTATGGAACACTTGAATGTAGCCTAAAAGAACACAGCAGGAAAATAGATCTATTGATAATAGATGAGTGAATGGAACGCCATGATGTTTCAGAGCATAAATGTCACTGATATAAGTCCATTTAGTAAATTTTTCCTTGAGGCAAGGTCCTTAGCTAACTGCATTCATTCATTAACAAACCATTGTAAAGGTGGAGCTTTCTGCTAGACAAGTAATATATTATCATAGATAGTCATCTGTTGAGTAAAGTAATGACTTTCCTCAAAGTATCCTGCCTAACTTCTGTTTCTGAGACACATAGGGGGAGATTTATCAAACATGGTGTAAAGTGAAACTGGCTCAGTTGCCCCTAGCAACCAATCAGATTCCCCCTTTCATTTTCCAAAGAGTCTGTGAGGAATGAAAGGTGGAATCTGATTGGCTGTTAGGGGCTACTGGGCCAGTTTCACGTTACACCATGTTTGATAAATCTCCCCCATAGTTTTAATAGTGATGGTAATCCTCCCTACAATCCTCCCTACAGAGCTCAGACCTGGCAGTGAAACAGAAAACTGAGTTGAACAGTCGCTTGGAAGAGAAAACCAATCAGATGGCTGCAACTATCAAACTGCTGGAGCAGAGGTAACATGCACACGTCGAGTCTGCCAACACTTTATATTATAGATATTATAGGTCATGTTTTAAAGCTTTTTCTAAACTTATCAAGATCTTTAAGATTTAGTAGTAAGTTATAGGCACACATAGTTGTCACATCTTGCACTGTGTGTGTTCATTGTGTACACACGGTTTGAATATGAAGTCTAAAGAGGTATTGCCATCTTGGACACTTATGGAATATGCTGTAAATATAACATAAAAGTCTGATAGATGGGAGTTCCACATCTGAAACCCTTACCTATTGTTAAAAAATGTGGTCAGGTATTTGTATGCCCAGTGGGCGTCAGTGAGGGGAGATGAATTTAAGTAACCCCTACCTATTAGAAATTTTTGAGCATGTTCACTGGTCATGCTATTAATGTCTAAGCCAGAAGTACTCCATTCAGCTGGTCAAATGTCACAACATTAAAAACTTAAAGTACACAACATTAAAAAAAAAAGTACACAGAAAAGTCTCACGTTCTCGTAAAATGGTCGCAATTCTTGGCTTGTTAGAATGTGTTTGTGTAGATTTAAGTTATGATTTATGCTATCTTACTGGCGTAAATCATAGTATATTTTAATGGGCTGCTGTGGTCATGTTCCTTTGTACATCACACTTTTTTTCAAATGGGGACCGCAAACTATGTGCCGATTTCACAGAGGGGCGGTGCCTATGGTGGCGCTGTGGGTGGGGCTAAGTGGCGCTGTTGCTGTGAAGCACTGCCCACTTAGCACAATGTGCACATGATTAAAGATCACTTTTTACTTAAACAAGCACCATGACATATGATGGAAAATCATACTAAATTTACATCTGTGTAGAGGATTCAGAATGCAAAAGGGGGTGAGAGTGTCACTTTAAGTTTTTTATACAAGTCTTTGTTTTAGTGATAATCGATTTGTACAAGTGATAGTCAAAGGAGTAGTAAATTTGAAAATGCAGTTTATAGCTAGGAAGAATAGCTCTATATACCTGAATGAACAAATACTGTTATAGAACCTGTCGCCTTTGTGTAAACTTCTTACCTCTAGTACACAATTTAAGGATGTTGCTAAACTCCTCACATAATGGCTCAAATGTACCAAGGTGCCTAAAACCCACTGTCTTTGGGGTTCTTTTCCCACAGCAACCAATCACAGCTTGTGTTTTATATCTTAACAAGCTCTGGTAAAATAAAACCCGAGCTGTGATTGGTCACTGTGGGGAAAAACCGTGTGGGTTTCAGGCCCATTGACAAATTTCGGCTATAGTGGCAGCATTGCAGTGTCAGACTTGCACTGTTGGACTATTGTAAATCCTGCATCTATTTTTACACAAACCTGGCAGGTTCCCTTTATCCTGGTTGTATATTTGTTTGAATCTCTTTATTGATCTTTTCCTTTTGATGTTCTCTGTTTTTATTAATCATTTGCCCTCAACTCTCATTTACCTTTTCTGTTTTCCTCCTTTATATTAACAAACCAGTGAAAAGGATTTGGTGAAACAGGCAAAAACGTTAAGTAGCACAGCTAGTAAACTCCTACAGAAGCAGCACTAGGCAGCCTACCAACACTAACAGAGCAACTTGGTAGCGGGGAGAAAGTCAACCTTGTAACAAGCTACTACACTACTTAGATGTTTAATGTTGCCTACTGTTCATTTGAGAATTGCTGCATTTTGAAGCCATGGCTCCTCCGTTCGGTTATCCTTTTTATTTTATTTTTTGTTTTCTTTTTTTTCCCCCACCCTCTCACTATAGATGGAATATTTGTTAGACCCCCTCAAATATTTGCCAAATAAACTTTTTAAAGCCATTAATGTGTGATGTTTCATTAACTGTGAACATATAAAACCTGAAACCGATAAAAGTCCCATGAATTAAAAAAAATTACTGGAAGGCTGGGTATGCAGGAACATAATAAGCAAAGTATACTTGCCCGTACCTGTGCTTCTGTAGCACTGCTCCAAGGTCTCACTGACTGCTGCTGATGGTCATTTTAACTCGGCATCTTGGTACGTCACATACCCGGCTCCTCCAGCTGCAGCATTATGACCTGGCTGATCGATTGCCTACTGAACCAGTCACTGATTGCCTGAGCAGTCAATCAGCCGGGTATGTGATCCTGCAGGATGCCAGTGGCTGTCAGCGAGACTCGGGAGTGGCGATACAGGGCACGAGAATAGGTAAGTATACTTTATTATGTTCCTGCATCCTCATGCCTTTCTGCCTTTAGTTTTAAGGGACCACTCCTTTTTAAAGGTTTTCATTAAAGAAATGCTTTCTTCTAAAAATGGCACCACCCCGTCCTCAAATTGTGTGTGGTATCATAACCCTGCTCAATTCATTTCAATAGAACTGCAGTACAACACGCAAACTGAGGACAAGAGTGGTGATGTCCAGGAAGAAATGTTTTTCTAATCCTGGAGAACCCCTTTAAGATGTCTACAACGCTAAAATCAAATCCTTTACATAAGTACTAAAGTTTTTTTTTATTATTATTAAAGCGGTTGTCCAGGCTTAGTAAAAAGTGTCTGCTTTCTTCATGTAACAGCACCATTCCTGTCCTCAGTGGGTTTTCCAGATTGGTTCCATTGTGGGTGTGGGTTTTCCAGATTGGTTCCATTGAAGTGAGTGGAGCTGAATTGTAATACCATGCACAACTTGGGGACAGGGGTGGTGCCCTTTTAGCAAGAAAGTTAACTAAAAGTTAGCTAAAAATCGATAAAAAGGGAGGCATTCTCATTGTACCAGTAAATAGTCTTATCAAAGGGTGCAGCTAACGCCAAAAGATTGATTGTGATGCCATGGATTTGTTCAGCTCAGCCGCTTTTCATGCAAGAGCCCGGTTTCCTGTATCTGTTTCCAGGAAGAATAATAGAGAAGTGGCAGGATGCAGAGTTTACAGAGAAGATGCTCCAACATCTTTCATACAAGTGTTTACTAAAACATATTTTAGAGCCGACAGGTTCTAAGATATATAAAAACAAATGACAGCCTGCCAGCATTCTAAAGTAATAATACAGCTTACTTGTCCTCTGCTTACCAGCAATGCTGATCAGGTCCTTCAGAGTAGCATAACCTTGCACCCTGCAGCCAATCACTGGCTTCCGTGGTCTGGTGTCAATGATGGAGATGAGCTTTAGTCGAGGATGCTTGAGTCCAATCATTTCGCATTGCCACTTTCCCCCCTCTCTTGTGTCCAGTTCAGGTGTGGTTTGCAATTAAGCTTAATTTACTCCAATGGAACTGAGTTTGAAACCACACCCAAACTGGAAACAAGAGAGGGGGAAAAGTGGCCATGTTTTTGTAGCGCCGGATAACCCTTTTAAATCCATTTTTGCCTGCTTCACCTTCAAGTTCCTGCATATAGCACATAGGTTTTCATATTTTTCTTTTTAAGTTTTTTCACCCCTTTTTCTTTTGTTTCGGTTTGAGTGTCATGTTTTGTTATGATCCATTCCTTATCCCCACCACCTCCATTGCCTTTTGTGTTTTTTGTTTTGTTTCTTTACCCATTCATGTGACCCAAATCCAGATTGAGAGTGTCGGAGCGAGATCGTCTGGAGGCCGAAGAAGCCAACAGACTCTTCAAGCAAGAATTTGGCGACAAGATCGAGAGTCTACAAATAGAAGTGGACCAGCTCCGAAAGCAGCGGTGAAGAATTGATTGCTTGGTGTAGTTCTAGTCAGAAGCAGTGGTGATGCTATCTGGGTGTCTCTGGTGCCAGGCATTTCCTAATCTCTTGCAGGTGGTGATATCTTTCATTGCACCCACATTAAAAGATTTTAGGATATAGTCTCCAAAATTTCAGAATTAGTTGAACTTGTCAAGTTGATTATAAGTGATAATGTTGGTATTGTAAGAAAAAGTTGTCACAACCTGCAAAAAAACAAAAAATAACATCTAATGGTCTTAATAAATTACGTAGCTGCAGTTGGTGTACATGTCATTGCAAGTCATAATCATCATGCAGATATGGGACCTATAATCTTATATATTCAGTCAGAATTACTCAGTACTTCCTCCTTTGTATAAGATAATGAGCAATGGTAAGAAATTCATGGAAGTAATTCCTAATTATGTTATACCTATTATAATCTAAACCTTATGGGGGCAGTTCCATCTTAACTGAAAACATGTTGGAGTAAACCCAAAATTTATTAAGAGGCGAAGGTCAGTGCACAAAAATTTGTAACTTTTATATGCCAGACGACTAGCATACATGGATTGCAAAATTAGAAATTAGATGTACAATAAAGGGTCCCATTACTGTATTAGGCCAGGTTTACATTTTTATCCGGCGATCTGGCAGCGTTTCCATCCAGCCCAGTAGCAAAGTGCTGGAGGGAAACGGATCTTTGAACTGGCATTTCAGTCGGGACATCGGAACACATCTTAAAGTGTTCTGTCGTCCGGTCTTGATGGTTAATGGAAAAAGGATAGGACAATTGATGCATTTTTATCATCAGTTGTGGCATCACTTGTCATCAAAGAAGGATGCCGAACCTCCTGATTCATGTAAAACCAGCCTTACTTTCAAAGCTCTGCTTTCTGTTGACTGTTGGCATATGCACCAAAAAAATGCATAAATCATATGACTTTGTGGCTTGGCTTTAATATGAGATTAGAAAAAAAGCTGTTTGTTTTTTCACTGATATGGCACCACTTGTCTGTGGGTTGTGTCCAGTATTGCATTTCATAGGCACAGTACAGTAAATAAACCATCCAGTATTGTCACAGTAAAGGGGCTGTGCCATGAAGTAAAGATGGTAAAATCTGATGTGCACCACATACAGTACATATATGAAAGGAGTACAAATGTGCTGCTTTTAGTAAAGAAACTTCACTAAACTGCTTTTCTCCCCCATGGATCTAATAACTTTCTGGTTTCCTCTCTGAACTGTAACCCTGCTGTTGTCGTGCAACAGTGCACACACTTTCCCACAATCCCCCTTGCTCCCAGGCTCTGTGGAGACCAACTGCCAGTACTTTCTGAAGATTGCAGTTAAAGGGGTACTCCGGGCTGGGGTTATTTTTATGGTATGGCCAGGGAAGGGGTGGATATAAAGGCTGCCGTTCACTTACCTCCCCGGTTCCAGCGCCAGGTTCCGGATTGCGCCGCCCCGCTGCCGCTTCCTGGTCTGAGCTGCGGCTTGAGACGTCACGTCTCAAGCCGCAGCTCAGACCAGAAAGCGAGATGGAAGAACGGGGCGGCGCGATCCGGAACCTGGCGCTGGAACCAGGGAGGTAAGTGACCGGCAGCCTCTATATCCACCCCTTCCCCGGCCATACCATAAAAATAACCCCAGCCCGGAGTACCCCTTTAAACTGAGCATGACTGGCCCACCTTTTGTGGGTTGTAACAGGGGCAGGAGATAATCAGAACTGCGCAGGCACATGAAGTTTTAGTAAATCTATATTCCTTAAACAGTACATTATCAGAAATGCTTAACATCGGTTTAATTTCCCATAATGAATCAGTAAATGCCTTTCTTACTGATACACCCCATTTAGTTTTCAGCATTTCTAGCTGGTATAATTCAGAACAAAATATGTGCAGACTTTTGCTCGCTATGGGGCATGAAACTTGGTAGGAAGAAGGTTCTATGGAGATGTAATCTGGCACACTTGCAATTTTGGCATTGGAATTGCAGAAAAAGCTCCAATACAAATCCTTCCAAATCATGTAGATTTAAAAAGTCATGCAGAAAATTCTAGCTAGTAAAAAGGATGATCACAGATCTACTGCTCCCGAGCTATCTGCAACCTAGACCTTTTTATAGCACCATTTCTCAGCAATGGTGGGCTGTAAGTGAGTTACTCTGACAATGCACATTAGCTCCTCCTGTGCTCTTCTAACACATGGTCACCATATGGGCTGCCTTTTAATCCAATAAGCCAGCAGTGTAACTGTGCATCTGTAGCTATATTGATCCAAAGAGGAAGAGACTCATGAGTGTCCTGCAAACTGCTGCCAATTATTTTATTTCAGCCTGAAAGAACATTCACTCCAGAGAGAACCGTGACACTTCCTGGCTCAATTTATATTCCTTCCTATGACTTATTATTCCTTAATATTGAAGCAGTGATGCCTAACAGCAAATGAAGATTTAGTAGGCTTCCAGGTTGCACTATTGAACACAGCAGTTTAATGACTCTGCAGGTTGCAAAATGTGTGTCTGCCTGTGCATTAAAAAGTAAATATTAATATATTTTTTTTTTTAGATTTTGTATTTTATATTGCTAAAGCTACTGCTTCTAAGCCATTTGACAAATGAAGGTACAGGAGGTTAAATATCCCTGTGGTAGCCTGTTCAAGTGATCTACAGCTGGTCAATCAGAAACTTTCAACTTACCTTCTTACCTTTCTCGCTCCTGTCACTGTACTTCCACAGCCAATCCTGTTGCACAGATTAGCATTGTGTTCATTAGGGTTAAAATTATTCCCCTTTTTTTTTTCTTTTTTTTTTTTTATATAGTTGTCAAAACAGCGTTACAGTGTGCTGGTTGTATAGCTTGCTATTGAATAACCTGTGGTTTTCCAGCTAATGTAAAACCTCATGCTGCTGCAGTAGTAGAGCAGTAGGTCTCCCATTAAGGCTGGTTTAACAAATACAGCATTAGATGCGTTGTGCTATAACATCATCTGCTTGGGATGTCTTGCTTGTAACCTAAAATTAATTTCTCTTCATTAGCTCTCAACATGAAATGGAACTGAAGAAAGAACGAAACAGAAAGTCTTCCGGAAATCAAAGGGAAAAAGAAGTGCCTGAAAATAAATACTCTCCATTGAGAATACCACATCTTCTGCAAAAAAACATGGTGAAAACTGGAGTTCATATGTGAAGCAGTTCTAAACATGATAACTAGAGATGAGCGCCACTGGAGTATGCTTGTGTCCGACTGGTCTGAATTTGAATACCGGTGCCTGCAATTGGATGCAGCCTTAGGGAGTCCTGAAAAACATGGATACAGCTTATGGCCCATGGCTCTATCCATGTTTTCCGCAACTCCCTAAGGCTGCGTCCACCGGTATTTAAATGCCGCGTAATTAGACTTAAGCATGCCCAAGTTGTGCTTATCGCTAATGTTTACTTCTTTTAATGTAATATCAGTGTGTAATGTTTGAGTTGGAAATTACAGTTTTCAGTTTTTTATTATAGATCTACTTACATACATGTCTTATACCAGAGTAGCGACCCCTGCCTGCACAATAGTATAGCAGGCTACCATTTCTTCTATGTATTGCATACATCTCCTCCAGGCTGCTCACTTCTTTTAATGTCCATGGATGAAGTGTGCTGTCAGCCTCCATGATCCATGAAAAACCACCCATGATCACATCTGTTTTGCATCCCTGTTTATCACAGATCTGTTTAAAACTTTTTAAATTACCCTAATTACATCATATCCACATTTTTTACGGATTGCATGGATGTACACAGATGACAGATCTGTACAATCCGTGAAAAAACACGGATCTCATAGACTTCTATGGTGGAATCTGTACCGAGATCTCATCTGAGTTATTGCATGTCCTATTTTTTCACAGAACAAATTGCTTATTTTTACTTCTGTACTGCATTCTCAATAGGATAAAATTTTTGGATATCAGAATTTTAACATGGAATAAGTCAAGCACATACATATAATGTGACCCCTGGTATCCAGATATTCATAGGCTTAGTAAAAAGGATTATTAGTTATTCCAACAACTTTATCACTGTGTGCTTTTCCCGTTGCAATTGTGTAGGTGTTATGTTGGTAATAATGATATCTTTAAAAAAAAACAACATACAATTGTGTCTCGGTAAACTTATTATGGTGTTAATAAAGATAACAGTTAAAAAAAAAAAACAGTGGAGAGTGCAAATCACGCTATGTAGCTTTTTTTACATTGACCAACTTGCTGAGATGCTGCTGTAGATATGTTTAGTTCTTCCCCTCAGTAAACTGCTACTTACCTGTTAGACACCTGGAGAGTGTTACCTGAATACCAGATCACATGACTGACACCAAGTTTAGTCCATCCAGCTGGTCCATAGGGGTAATCTGTGGACTACACAATATTTTCCCCCCTAGCCCACTGCACTAGCAAAAAAAAAAAGTTTAAAATATATGAATATTAGAAAAGTGTATAATTTCCAATCTTACACATAATAAATAAACAGGGCAAACACATTTAAAGGGGTACTCCGGGCCTGGGGCTTTTTTGCCTATGGCCGGGGAGGTGGTGGATGAGGGCAATGACGTCTCTGTTCATCCCCAGTTCAAACCCCCCTGTGCTTGCCCGGCCGCTTCCTGGTCTCTGACGCGGGCTTGAGATGTGACGTTTCAAGTCCGCTCAGCCAGTCAATGGCAGAAGCGGGATCCTGCCTCTGCCACTGACTGGCTGAGCGGACTTGAAACGTCACGTCCCAAGCCCCTGCAGAGACCAGGAAGTGGCCGGGCAGCGTGAACCGGGACACGGCGCTGGAACTGGGGCGGTAAAGGGACGTCATTGCCCTCATCCACCTCCTACCACAGCCATAGGCAAAAAAGCCCCCCAGCCCGGAGTACCCTTTTAATTCTAAACAAGGTCATAAAATGGGTTCCCCATTTAGCAAAAAAAAACTACTTATTAGGTACACTACTAGTTTTGAGTGATTTGAGATGAGGCTAGGGTTTTGGTTTGGAAGAGTGGCCTTATTATTATTATTATTATTATCTATTATTATTATTATTATTATTATTATTAACCCCTTCAAGACAGAGCCCTTTTGATCCGGGTCAAATTAATACAATGTTCCTCCCCGCCTTCTAAGAGCCATAGCGCTTTTATTTTTCCACCTACAGGGCCAGGTTTAATATCATATTGGAGTATTTTTTTTTTCTGATATATAATTTATTAAAATTAGCAAACCTGGTGTTTTTCGTTTACCCCGTTCACCATGCGGTAACAATAATGTTATATTTTAATAGATCGCATGATTCCGCACACTACAGTATGTAATGTTTTATTTATTTTAATTTTTATAATGGGCAAGGGGGTATTTTAAACATTTATTGGGAGGGGGGTTTATAAGGGGTTAGAGCAGACTCTATCCATAGGTCGCCGATCCGACAGGACGGAGGTAAGTGACTTACCCCCGCCCGTCGGCACAACCGATTGGAAGCTTGTTCTGTGACTGAGTACCGTAAACGCCACGATCACTATAGAGCGTGCAGTTTAAGGGGTTAATGAGGTGCAGCTGCCTCTCATTACCTCTGGCCCTGGACACACTGATGTGTGAGCTCTTACTGCAGCAGTCCCGCACACATCAGTAAGCCCCTGAAGTCAGGAACGTGTATATATACATTCCTACTGCACGGGGTGCATGTGCAGTAGGAACATATATATATATAATGTGTGTATGTATTACTGACGTGAAGGGGTTAGTAATAATAAAAAAAAATTTTTTACACACTTTCCACAAAAGGTCAATTACATTTTTTAACACTATACATTTCTACTATCAATAGGATTACCATAGTAAAAAAAAAAGTGTTGGGCTAGATCTAGACAGGTCCAACAGATCCAAGAGCACTGGCATCTTTCCATTCACCTGTGACCACTAGACACCTTGGTATTCGCTTTAGAAATCTGTCAGATAATGGTACTTTTACACGGAGCGATAATTCGCCCGATCGCACGATTAACGATTTTGAATGAACAATATTTTTTTTATAACGATCAGCGTTTAGACGGAACGATACATCATACGGAAAAATCGTTATGCGATCGTTTTGCGATCGTTTAAGCCTATCTTACACATAGGTGAAATCGTTGAAAGACTGTTTACATGGAACGATCTGCGAATTTTTTGCGAACGACCAACGATAATTTGCGAACATGTTGAAAGATCAAAATGAACGATTTCTCGCTCGTCTTTTGATCGTTCGCTGCGTTTACACGTACGATTATCGTTCAAATTTGATCGCTATCGTGCAAAAATGAACGATCAATCGTTTCGTGTAAAAGGACCATAAATCTGTCTGTGCAAACACACTATTGGGTATTGACCATAGGGTCAGGATCATTTTAAAGCGGCGAGTCCAGCTGCTGCCTGCAATTAAGGAACATACACAGAGCCATGACTGATACCCTAATGCAGGGGTGGGGAACCTTTTCCATGTCGAGGGCCGGTCGGGCATTTATAAAATCATTCGAGGGCCGCATACCGTGCGCGGCAGTTAGTAGCGGGGGTTTGCAGCACCCAGGGCAAGGCAAGGTATTGTTCCCCAAGTGCCCCTGCTATTGTAGTTAACCCCCAGCCATGTCCCTGGTAGCCTAGTTAACCCCCCCAGCCATGTCCCTGGTAGCCTAGTTAACCCCCATCAGGCATGTCCCTGGTAGCCTAGTTAACCCCCATCAGTCTTGCCCCTGGTAGCCTAGTTAACCCCCATCAGTCATGTCCCTGGTGGACTAGTTAACCCCCATCAGTCATGTCCCTGGTAGCCTAGTTAACCCGCATCAGTCTTGTCCCTGGTGGACTAGTTAACCCCCATCAGGCATGTCCCTGGTAGCCTAGTTAACACGCATCAGTCATGTCCCTGGTAGCCTAGTAAACCCCCATCAGTCTTGTCCCTGGTAGCCTAGTTACCCCCCATCAGGCATGTCCCTGGTAGCCTAGTTATCACCCCCATTAGTCATGTCCCTGGTGGCCTAGTTAACCCCCAACAGTCATGTCCCTGGTGGCCTAGCTAACCCCCATCAGGCCTGTCCCTGGTGGACCAGTTAACCCTCATCAGGCATGTCCCTGGTGGCCTAGTTAACCCCCATCAGGCATGTCCCTGATAGCCTAGTTAACCCACATCAGTCATGTCCCTGGTAGCCTAGTTAATCCCTCAGTCATGTCCCTGGTAGCCTAGTTAACCCCCATTAGTCATGTCCCTGGTGGCCTAGTTAACCCCCAACAGTCATGTCCCTGGTGGCCTAGCTAACCCCCATCAGGCCTGTCCCTGGTGGACCAGTTAACCCTCATCAGGCATGTCCCTGGTGGCCTATTTAACCCCCATCAGGCATGTCCCTGATAGCCTAGTTAACCCACATCAGTCATGTCCCTGGTAGCCTAGTTAATCCCTCAGTCATGTCCCTGGTAGCCTAGTTAACCCCCATTAGTCATGTCCCTGGTGGCCTAGTTAACCCCCAACAGTCATGTCCCTGGTGGCCTAGCTAACCCCCATCAGGCCTGTCCCTGGTGGACCAGTTAACCCCCATCAGGCATGTCCCTGGTAGCCTAGTTAACCCACATCAGTCATGTCCCTGGTAGCCTAGTTAACCCTCATCAGGCATGTCCCTGGTGGCCTATTTAACCCCCATCAGGCATGTCCCTGATAGCCTAGTTAACCCACATCAGTCATGTCCCTGGTAGCCTAGTTAATCCCTCAGTCATGTCCCTGGTAGCCTAGTTAACCCCCATTAGTCATGTCCCTGGTGGCCTAGTTAACCCCCAACAGTCATGTCCCTGGTGGCCTAGTTAACCCCCAACAGTCATGTCCCTGGTAGCCTAGTTAACCCCCAACAGTCATGTCCCTGGTAGCCTAGTTAACCCCCAACAGTCATGTCCCTGGTGGACCAGTTAACCCCCAACAGTCATATGCCTGGTGGACCAGTTAACCCCCAACAGTCATGTCCCTGGTGGACCAGTTAACCCCCAACAGTCTTGTCCCTGGTGGCCTAGTTATCGCCCCCCCCAACAGTCATGTCCCTGGTGGACCAGTTAACCCCCAACAGTCTTGTCCCTAGTAGCCTAGTTATCCCCCCCCCCCATCACTCATGTCCCTGGTGGACTAGTTAACCCCCATCAGTCATGTCCCTGGTAGCCTAGTTATCCCCCCCCATCAGTCATGTCCCTGGTAGCCTAGTTATCCCCCCCCCATCAGTCATGTCCCTGGTAGCCTAGTTATCCCCCCCCCCATCAGGCATGTCCCTGGTAGCCTAGTTATCCCCCCCCCCATCAGGCATGTCCCTGGTAGCCTATTTAACCCCCAAATAAAAAAAAAATAAACATCCCTCTCACCTTTCCTCCGTTCCCACGCAGTCCAGGTCCTCTTCTCTCCCAGGTCCTCTGTGCCGGTCTTCTCCTGCAGGCGGCGCGCGATGAAATGACGTCATCGCGCGCGGCCCGCAGGAGACTGAAGACACGCGCCGCTTTGGAGGCGGAAGGAGCCGACACAGACAGCACGGCAGCTGTCACAGAGGATGCTGTGTATGCCGGCTCCTTCCTCCTCCAAAGCAGCGCGTGTCACAGGGGAGCCGCGGGCCGCATCGGGAGGTCTCAGGGGCCGGATGCGGCCCGCGGGCCGGAGGTTCCCCACCCCTGCCCTAATGCATCAAAGACTTGTCTGGTTAAGCTGTGTTATTTAAAAAGAGACATGCTTTGTAGCCGCTCTTCACTGTGGATAACTGATAGAAGTTCCAAAAGGGGAACCTCCCTTCATTGACTCTTGAGTCTTTTGTAACCTTCTTGGAAAAATTAAGTTTTAATTTATTTTCCTCAGAATTCACAACAAAAAGGAGCAAATGAAAATCTGAGAGAAGCTATGAATGAAACAAGCAGCACCACACAAAAGTATGTCATGCGTAATGTTGTACATAAAATTAAATCTCTTACATGAGCCAAAAGCTCATTTTCCCTTTTCCTTATGTTCTTGTCTTACATAAACGGTACACGTTTCAGGTCTTTTACTACCTATTGGGTGGTGCACCAATTTATTCAGATCAAAATGGCTAACAATTAGTGTTGAGTGGAGAGGCCGAACTGTTTGGGTTCAGCAACGTTCTGCAAACCCAAACACTTGTTATTTGATCTTCCACGACTGCAGAAGTTGCATGCCGCCCTAGGGAGTCGTAGGTACCAGGTTGCTAAGTGAGTTTTATGTTCTAAATCAAGACTACCTAACCTTTTGGTGTTGGCTTCTATTTCACTCTTTACACTGATGGAAAGGGATCGATTTAACCAAAAGTATAGAGCTGGCTGAAACTGACAAGTGGCATTGCTGCAGTGTACAGTTCAGTATATAAGGCTTAATCTACTGGGAAAATAACTGATTTAATAAGAATAGAGGAGTAGGCGTTTTAATATTAAATTTCAAAGGTTCTATACGTCTTGCTGGATATAGTCAACATCAATAAATGGTATATAACTATATTAAGAAGCATTGAATACAATATGCTTCCTGAAATACAATAGCTATGACATTTTAGAAAATCTTAGTAGGCTCTCTAGAAAACTCCTCTTAAAACATAAACACAATTTTAATAAAACAATATTTAAAAAACAATGTTTTTATACATTTAATGTAAAAATTATTTGTATATGGAATAGTTTAGATGTATTAATCATAATTCCATTTGGAATATAGTAAATAACAGGATTTCTGCAAAAAAAAATAATAAGATTTATACAAAAAAATATCTTTCGCATTGGAGGGCCCTTGCAAGCCGTCTGGAATGGATATATGTGTGAAACTTATGTTCATATGCTCGAGTGTCTTGTGTTTTGTTTGTGTTAACCTTGTATCATTTGAGTTTGTACTTTGTTATTCTTGTATCATTTTATCATTTAAATCTGTGCTTTTAGTAGTCTGTATTCTAAAAGGTTTTACTTAAATATTATAAAGTCTCTGTATTATATGTTGGTGGTTGTCTCCACATTTAGTATAGATCTCTCATTGTCTGTATCTGTATGCTGATAGCGGTTTTCGACACAAATACATGCACAGTAGATCAAGTTCTCCTATGTTATCTATTTAGTAGTAACTTTTTAGACGTGTTTCAGAATATTACTACATTCTTTCTTTAGTAAAAATGTTGCTAGTTCTCCTTTCCAGAAATGCAGACAAAAAAACAACAGGTTCCAGCAGCACCAGAAAAAATGAAAAATAAATGGGTGCTAGTCTCACCGAACCGGACCCAGG
The DNA here is from genome assembly GCF_027789765.1 of Dendropsophus ebraccatus. Lineage (NCBI taxonomy): Eukaryota > Metazoa > Chordata > Amphibia > Anura > Hylidae > Dendropsophus > Dendropsophus ebraccatus. The sequence continues at coordinate 115,825,893 of NC_091460.1, forward strand.
TACGTATGACAATCCAGAAGAAGCAATGTGGAGACAGCACATCCAAAAAAGCTTCGCTTTTATTCACACCAGTGCAATGTTTTGGCTCATATTGTAGTCACTGCTTGAGAAAGGCTACAATATGAGCCGAAACGTTGCACTGGTGTGAATAAAAGCGAAGTTTTTTTGGATGTGCTGTCTCCACATTGCTGCTTCTGCCTTTCCAGAAAGGTATACTAGCAACATTTTTACTGACGAAAGAATATAGTAATATTCCGAAACTTGACTAAAAAGTTGCTACTAAAAAGATAATATAGGAAAACTTGATCTAGTGATCTACAGAGACTTTATAATATTAAAGTATCACCTTGTGCTGACAAAGTTACAACCAAAATAGAGATTGCTAATATCTTTAACCCTATTTTCCACCAATTTCTTTAGAATACAGACTACTAAAAGCACAGATTTAAATGATAAAATGATACAAGGATAACAAAGTACAAACTCAAACGATACAAGGTTAACGCAAACAAAATGCAAGAGACACTCAAACGTATGAACATTACGGTTTGACACATAGGTATATCTATTCCAGACAGCCTGCAAGGGTGCAATGTGAGAGATGTTTTTTTTTTTTTGTGTAGCAATTCTGTTATTTACTATATTCCAAATGGTTTCATGAATAATACATCTAAAGTATACCACATACAAATAATTTTTACGCTGAATGTATACAAACATTGTTTAAATATTGTTTTGTTAAAATTGTGTTTATGTTTTAAGAGGAGCTTTCTAGAGAGCCTACTATTACTTTCTACATTGGCTATACTGTTGTTTTATGTGCAGACCAGGTAGTGCAATCATTACTCACTCTACTTGGTCCACATTGAACAAGGTTGAGCCCATACTATCCATATTAGCTATGACGCTGTCTTGCTGTGTAATTTAGGGAAACATGCAGGTCCCTTTTTTTCTATGGAAATACTCTGCTCATCCTAGATTTAAAAAAAAAAAAATAAATAAATATATATATATAGCAAATTGTGATCATTCCTGGTACATGTAATGAATGTAGTAAACGTGATATAACCGTTCATTCTGTTTTGAAGTCTAAATGTGCCATTTTCTTTTTTTCAGTACAGCATCACATTCAATAAACCCAGAGAATGAGGTAATGTACAGTTATGCAGATACACACACACACACTACATACTGTCAGAGCCAGATGCTTGATGGGGTTGAATAGTTATGTAATCACTTTCTTCTTAACGAGATTTGTTTACAAGCATTTAAGGGGTATTCTCCATCTGGACAAGTTATGCTTTAACCACAGGATAGGGCCCCCACTGTGGGCCGCTCATGATGCTACTCCATTTGTTCTCTGTGATGCCGCCAAAAAGAGTCGAAAGCTGCATTCACCTCTCTTTGGTGGCCCTTCTGAAAATGAATGGAGCGGCAGCCTGCAGCTCCATTTGGCGTCAATTTCGGGGTCCAAGTACTCGAGAACCACTGTGATGTTAGTTATGCCCTATCCTGTGGATAGGGCATAACTTGTCCAGAGAGGAATACCCATTTAAAAAATAAAAACTACTGTGATGGTGGATGATGTGCAATGGAACGTCTGTGTCAGTACAGTAGCTGTTCCAGAGCTCTCAGCATCACTATGATATGTGGTGCTGAGAGTTCTGATAATCTGTTCTGTTGCACAACGTCTGTATATATGGTAATAAGAATAGTCTTATCGGCTATGCGTTTGTTACTGCAAAGGCTCTGGTCCTTCCCAGACAAGCAAACAATTTATTTTAATGGCTGTTGTGCAGTAAATAGAGGATTACTACCCAGAGAGTTGCCTGTTGGAAAAGTGTAATCAATTACTAAGCTTATATACACGTTACACTTGAGGCATATACTTACATAATAACGTGCTCAAAATGTTCACAAAAAATGTAAACAAACCATAGTTTTTATTATATAAAAAAAGAAATAAGAAGATGGCACTGTACCCAATAAACGCTGCAGTACGTAGCATGTATCTCGAATCTTTATTGCAGCGGAAGCGGAAGTCTGTGCAGACATGCACCTAGGATGGCCTTTTCATACTAACAGTACAGATACTAATCTGTACCTCTTCTGGCCAGGTAGCCTTATATACTGAATTGTATACCTCAGCAATGGCAGTTGCTACCTGGCCAGAAAAATTACTATTAGTATCAAGCGGCCATCCCAGGTATGCGCCCACACTGACTTCACCTGCCTCCCCTGTAATACAGATTTAAGATAAATGTCATGTACTGCAGCAGTTTTTGGGCGAGTGCCTACTGCTTGTTTCCTCTTTTGGATTACAATACTATATAAAAGGAGCATATAATTCTTAATACTTTTTAGGAGCAAGATGGTGAGAGGAGAATCCTTCAAATGTGTCAGCTGTGTCGAGAAGAATCCAGCATCTTGCTTACCAAGGTAACTTTTTTTCCCTTTTTTTTTTTTTTTTAGCATTTTCATTTTTTTTGTTCCAAAGAAGAAAAAAAAAAATTCTTATTTGGGCTACAGAGAATACTGAAGCTACATAAAAGGAGTATATGTATAGGTGTTGATATTTGTTTGTTTGTTTGTTTGTTTGTTTGTTTTATAAACATAACTATATAACTATGGAACAGGAGGAGATTGCCAGGTGCCGCCTTCAGCACTCCCACAGACTTGGAAATGAGTGCGGGGGGGGGGAGAGAGAAACAGTCATGTTTTTCTAATCCTAGATAACCCAGATGTTGGATTAACTTTTTGTATTAATAGATTTTTTTCTTTCTTTTTTCAGAATGAATGCAAGAATTGTGGTGGGATTTTCTGCTCCACTTGTTCATCTAATGAAATTCCTCTTCCATCCTCTATTAATCCTGAACGAGTGTGTAACCTCTGTTATAAGAGACTGATACAGCAATACTCAAACAGCCCCTGTTAAAATTGAGACTTTGTATGAACTTGAATAGTGAGTGGAACTTAAGCCAAGGCTGCACACACTAAAAAAAAAATCTGAGCCTGGTCAAGATGTAAGATGATAAATTATTGTTGCTTTTTAAACTGGAATATCGGTGTAGATGTGAAGATGGGTATGAGAGCACCATATGCACACCCCTAAGAATGTCCAATGCTTATCAGAGCAAGTGGAGTACTCTGCTTGAATGCTGTTAGATCTTGTTTGCTGTTGCTCTTCAAGTTTTTCAGTGGTGATGGGCACTTTTGGGGCTGGAAGCTCGGCCCTTCGGAATGCAGATCCAGGACTAATTCAAACTAGCCGATATCTTACTGTGAAAGAATGATTTGTACTGAAATGTGTGCACTTATCTACAGTTGCTTCGCTTTTTTCCATAATTATGGCAGATGTAAATTGGGTTGATTGTAAGGGTTGATTGATAAAATCCAGCTAAACACTTGACCTGTTGTCTGTCCCCTATATCCGATAGAATAAACGCATTAAAATGCTACTACGTTTGAATGGACCGATCACTGTTGCTGTTACAGGAACCTGTCTGCATAGCTGAAACTTTCTTACACTCTGTACTGTTACAATAAATAAATAAATGAAGAGGTAAATAGTAATCTTTGTAGAACAGAAGAATCTTACGTTTTACCTTACTGATGTTAAAACACACGTGTTATGTAATGGGGCGATGTGTATTCGCTCTGCAGAAGCTGACGTGCTCTGCTATTTTGTATACAGTGCACGGGGGAAAGTGAACCATGCAGCAGTGCTTGATAAGAGCAGGGATATGGTACTGCAGAGCTTAGACAACCTTGCAGTTCCCTACACGAATGTCTGTGGCAGCAGAGGGGCCTGTGACGCCCCTTAGTGCTGCATCTCAACACGAGGTGTTATATAAAGAAACTATAGACATATATAAGTTTGGAATACAACTTCATTTAAACAGATGTATATTAAAGGTATGTATTAGCAAAAAAAAGCTTTTTTTCCTTTAGAGAACACCTTTTAATTGTAGTATGCTACGATGCATTTTGGCATCCCTGCTGTTCTGTAGTTGGCTGCAAAAACAGTTCCATAAACAGTCCAGTAACAAGGCCGGAAAGATCCACATATTGCCTTGTGAAATAGGGCTAGTAGTGATAGACATACAAGTAAACGATCATTCCTTGGCTGATCAGGCCATTCGAGCCTGCTGAAAAATTATCAACCGCACATCTTTTCATGTCATAAAGGATGAGAGCCTTGTGTAAAAAAAAAAAGTTCCCTATTTTAAAGTGTACTTATCATTTTAAAAAACTTTTGACGTCCTAGAGTCGTCAAAAGTTTTGATCGGTTCGATCCTGTTACCACTCATTCTCCTGATCAATACAATCAGACCGGGACCAAATAAAACTTTTGACACGTCAAAAGTTTTTTGTTTTTTTTTAAATGACAGCTGCACTTCAAAGAGGATGTTCAACTCTATGCAAAATAAAAAAAAAAATTGCAGACTTAGTAGTTCTAGCGTACCCAAGTCCCCCTAGCAATTTCTGCTGTGATCTGCTACGTTTTGGGGCACTGTGGACGTTGTTCTTTTCACCCATCTTTTTCTTTACTTCCTGGTTTGGATCATTTGAGCAAGGGACCTGCTAAACTACATAGACCAGCATTCTCTGTGTGTCAGAGCCCGCCCCCTTCCACCAGCCTACTGCTTGTAATAGCTCCCACATTCCCTCCCCCCAGTGACCACTAGCCTATCTAAAGTAAGAACCACACAAACCCCACACAGCCATCATTTCCCCTTATGATTCCTCACCATATCCCCAGATGCTGCTGCCTCTGCTTTATAACATGATAGAAGCCGTCAGCACAGGCAGTCAGCTCTTCTGCATTGCATAAATACAGTATCTATGGAGAAGACTGCCACTGAGGTTCAGTGATGTCCCTGCATGCATATAAAAGCTCTGCTGGATGGGGGGAGATGAGCACAGTGCAGTGTTCTGTGGAAAAGAAATGGACTATTAGAGCGGGTTCAGACTACGGAATTCTCATGGATAAATTCTGCAGAATTCCGTCGCCTGTACACGCTCACGGCCGTGCGCCCTTCCGCCGGCTCCATAGACACCATTCTATGGGCTAGCTGATTCCGCATTTCGCTAAAAGAAGGCACGCGTACAGGCGATGAAACTCCGCGGAATTTATCCGCGAGAATTCCGTAGTCTGAACCCGCTCATCCCAAAATGTAAAATAACTATATTTGTTCGGTTATTTCATAAACAGTGTGACACAGGATATCTACTGCTCTCAGGTCCTTATGTGGTTGTGCAAGAATAAAAAAATAATCACCCGCACCCCTATACAAGGTGAACAGCAGTATTTCTGGCCAATAAATCACTTTTATATATAATTTTTTTTTCAGCTTTCTGCTTTGCTGGCTCCATCTCTCATTTTCAGTTGTCCCTGAGCAACTGAATGAAGAGCCTTGCCTCCCATATACTACACACACAAGAGAGAATATTTTACGGTATATATCTGTAGTACACCCTAAGAACCAGCAGTACTAGGGAGGATATTATAGGTCTATGCTTCAAATCAAGACCTGGAGTAATATCCACAGCTTCTGCTGGTTCTCTTTTTATCCCCTTCGCTCTTCAATCCCTGGCCTGATATGGATGGCATGCATCTGATCATTTAGTGAGCTGCCAGTCCATCTTAGGGGTGGAGTAGGGAAGGAAGGAGTCTAAGGAGAGAAAAAGACATCTTCTCACATGGGATAGATTACTAAGTTTCTTACACTTTGTAGTAATATTGATTTGTGATTTATTCCCCCCCCCCCCCTTAATCCTGGACAATCCCTGAAACACCCAGACAGAGACGCAACCTGTAATCGGCACATAATGCTTTGATATTTCAATCTTTACTTCCCTTAAGGCCCCTATTACACCAACAGATCTGACAACAGATTATCTGCCAAAGATTTGAAGCCAAACCCAGGAACAGACTATAAACAGAGAACAGGTCATAAAGGAAAGACTGAGATTTCTCCGCTCTTCAAATCCAGTCCTGGGTTTGGCTTCAAATCTTTGGCAGATAATCTGTCGTCAAATCTGTTGGTGGAATAGGGCCTTACTTTGTGAGGGCACCATGAAAGGAGAATGCTCGTGCATCACTGTAGAGGCAGAAAGCAGAGGTTAAAAAGAGGTCCCATCACACCTTATCAAATCACTCTAAGTAGTTGAATTTAAACCCATCACAAGATAAAGATAGACATGCATGTGTATGCTGTGTACAGTCAGGGATAAGCACTTTTTATTTTATGCCTATTAACCCCTTCAAGACCAAGCCTATTTGCACCTAAAAGACCAGGCTCATTTTTCAAAAGCTGACCTGTCTCACTTTATGCTCTTATAGCTCAGTGATGCTTTAACGTATGCTAGCGATTCTGAGATTGTTTTTTCGTCACATATGGCACTTTATATTAGTGGCAAAATTTGGTCACTACTTTGTGTTTTTTGTGAAAAACATCAAAATATCATGAAAAATTGAAAAAATTAGCATTTTATGAACTTTGAAATTCTCTGCTTCTAAAAAAGAAAGTCGTATCACATAAATTAGTTACTAAGTCACATTACCGATATGTCCTCTTTAATCTGGCTTCATTTCATAAACATATTTTACTTTTTTAGGGTGTTACGGGGCTTAGAAATTTATCAGCAAATTACCACATTTTTGTAAAAGTTTCCAAAACTGATTTTTTTTTAGGGACCAGTTCTTAAGTTGATTTAGGAGGCTTGTATACTGGAAACCCCCATAAGTGACCCATTTTGGAAACTAGACACCTTAAAGAATTAATCTAGGGGTATAATGAGCATTTTAACCCTACAGGGGCTGGAGGAAAGTATTCACCATTAGGCCGTAAAAAAATGAAAAAATATATACGTTTAGATTAAAGTTTCTCATTTTCAAAAGGAACATGAGAGAAAACGCACCCCAAAATTTGTAACGCAGGTTCTCTTGAGTACTACGGTACCCCATATGTGGGCGTAAACCACTGTATGGGCACACAGCGGGGCTCAGAAGGAAGGGAGCGCCAATTAGCATTTTCCGTGCAGATTTTTCTGAAGAAGTTTCTGAGCGCCAGGTGCATTTGCAGCGCCCCTGTAATGTCTACAGAATAGACCCCCCCCAAAAGTCACCCCATTTTGGAAAGTACACCCCTCAAAGAATTCATCTTGGGGTAGGATGAGCATTTTGGCCCCACAGGTATTAGAGGAAAGTATTCAAAATTGGCCAGTAAAAATGAAAAACTTGAATTTTTCCAATAATATGTTGGTTTAGTTTGAAATTTCTAAATTTCACAAGGAACATGAGAGAAAACGTACCCCAAAATCTGTAACGCAGGTTCTCCCGAGTACAACGGTACCCCATATGTGGGCATAAACCACTGTATGGGCACACAGCAGGGCTCAGAAGGGAAGGAGTGCCAATGTGCTGGAGCAAAACAGTAGCTAGTAATAGTTATTAGAATAGTGCAGTTACTAAAATAAAATAAAAAAAATTAGATTACAGGTAATGTGGGGTGGTTCTGGGTAATTTGGAGGTGGTTACGGGTAATCTGGGGTGGATACCGTCAACATGGGGAGGTCACGGGCAACCTGCTGTGGTTACGGCAACCTGGGGTGAATACGGACAACCTGCTGTGGTTACGGACAACCTGCTGTGGTTACGGACAATCTAGGGTGGTTACAGGCAACCTGCTGTGGTTACGGGCAACGTGGGGTGGTTACAGGCAACCTGCTGTGGTTACGGATAAACTGAAGTGCTAATAGGTAATCTGGGGTGGGTACCTGTAATCTGGCGTGGTTGCGGGCAATCTGGAGGGGGTCCCTGGCAATTTGGGGTGGTTAGAGGCAAGGTGCGGTGGTCAGAGATGACGTGCGGTGGTCAGTGGCGACGTGCGGTGGTCAGAGGCAAGGTGCGGTGGTCAGATGCGACGTGCGGTGGTCAGACGCGACCTGCGGTGGTTGCGTGCAATCTGGGGGGTTACATGTAATCTGGCATGATTACGGGCAACCTGGGGTGGTTATGCGCAACCTGCGGTGGTTAGGGGCAACCTGGAGGGGTTACAGACAATCTAGAATTGTTACGGATAGACTGAAGTGCTTATAGGTAATCTGGGGTGGGTACATGTAATTTGGGGTGGTTACAGGCAATCTGGGGTGATTACGGACAATCTGGAGGGGGTCACTTGCAACGTGCGGTGGTTACGGGCAGTGTGCGGTGGTTACGGGCAACGTGCGGTGGTTGCGGTCAACGTGCGGTGGTTACGGGTAATCTGGGGGGTTACGTGCAATCTGACGTGATTACGGACAACCTGGGGTGGTTACGGGCTAGCTGCGGTAGTTACGGGTAATCTGGGGGGGTTAGGGGTAATTTGGGAGTAAACTGCAATTATTACTATAATAGAAAGTGTGTGTTTTATTTTTTTGTATGTTTGTCACTTTTTGTACTTTTCACATTCTTTTTCACTGTATTACTATGATTACTGTGATATTTTATATCACAGTAATCATAGTTTAGTGACCGAGACCAAATTGGTCTCTGTCACTTTAAATTTTCAGAGCTGGCTGGTTGTGGAGCGCATGCGCACTTCATAACCAGCCAGGACACCGAGGAGGAAGGAGCTCCAGGATCAGGTGAGTATATGGGGTAGGGGAGGGTGACTCGGGGACGGGGGTGACTGGGGGGGTGGGGGGCGACTGGGGGGACATCACTTTTTATCCCCTGTCACCAATCATTCATGGTGACGGGATAAAATGTTCCGGCGGCACATGGCACAAGCGATCAGCGGTATATAGTATATACCGCTGATCACTTGTACCGGGACCCCACAGGGGGGGTCCCCGATGACTGCCCCATGCTCTCCGCTACCTCCGGTGGCGGAGAGCATGGGGTTTTCATTCATTTTTACAAAGAGATCACTGTGAACAGACATTAGTCTGTTCACAGTAATCGCGGCGGCCATCTTGGATCTGATGGCCGCCGCGGGGAGGGGGGGGTTAGATACCGGGGCACTAGGGGGGCTGGTCTGGGGCCTGATTTTAACTATTTCATCTGAAATATAGCGGCGGCACCGGCCCATTAGTGACCGCCGTTTCGGCGGTCACTAAGGGGTTAATGGGGGTCAGCTGCGGGATCGCAGCTCATTCTCATTATCTCCGGTGCCTCACTGAGATGAGAGCGGGATCGCTGTCCCTGCAGCGATCCCGTTCTCATCACAAACCCCTGTCAAAGCAGGAACGTATATGTACATTCCTACTGCACGGGGCATGTGCAATAGGAACGTATATATACAGATGGCTGACGTGAAGGGGTTAAAATATATAATTTTTTTTACATTTTGCAATTTTTAATTTTATACTCTGGGGGCACAAGAAACGTTTTTTTGCGTTCCCTGCTGTGCCCATACACAGATAACAATGATCTAATGGCCACAACTAGAGATGAGCGAACCGGGTTCGGGTCGATCCGAACCCGAACAATCGGTATTTGATTAGCGGTGGCTGCTGAACTTGGACAAAGCTCTAAGGTTGTCTGGAAAACATGGATACAGCCAAGCGGTGTCTGACGCCGCCCGAGACGTTTGAAGTCGGCTCGGATCCCGCCTCCTTCACTGAGTGGCTAAGCAGCCCTGAGACGCAGCGTCTCGGGCGGCGTCAGACACCCGGAAGCGGCCGGGCACCAGGGCGCCATGATGCGGGACCCACCGCTGGAACCGGGGAGGTAAGTGGACGTCTTTTATTTCAGCCACCTCCTCCCGGTCCCCCCAAAAAAGTGCCCCCACGCTGGATAACCCCTTTAAAGCTGCTGTGGCACCAGAATAAGAGGGGTGGGAAGGCCTCTATGCTCTGCATGACACCTCCTGGCAAATACAGTGCATACCACACATGGCAGGCAGCCCCCTATAAAAAAAAATGAAGGTCAACACAATGAATATAGTTTTTAATTTAAAAATATGGCATTTCCTTTCAAGGGGAATTCGAGGTAGAGGTAAAAAAAAAAAAAAAAAAAAATTAAACTTCTGCAGAAGCATATAGCATTACTTACCTATCCCAGTTTTGAAACTACCAATAATCCATTTGTTGCTTTTTTTTTTTTAATTGTGTTCCTGTACTTCCTGGTTGAGCAGTTCCCAGAATGCAGCACTGGTTCCAGAATGCAATGCTTTCCCTCAGCTGTTCATCACAGTCCTCCACCCTGCCCATTCCCCTCACAAATCTGTTGCAGAACATCTAGGCTGTGTTCACACATTACAGTTTCATTGTGTTACAGAATTATTTGCAGTACTTTGTCATTTCATTGTGGTCCCACCCACACAGCAAACAGTTACTACCTGTAACAGCACATTGTATTCTCTACCTGTAACGCTGATATTGGAATCAAATAAAGAACTTTTTTCTTTTTCTTTTCATTTCTTACACATATGATTAAGCATCTTTTATCTTTGAAGTTGAGCCCCACAATAAGGAATTTATCCAATACTATCTTACATGGGATATACTGTTTATGCCTTGTTTTTTTTTCCAGGTAGGATTGGCAGTGTCGGCTCTGATCCTCTCTGCTATTTAGCATAATTTACTTGTGTTACTACATCATTATTGTGAATATGGTGCAATTAAATTTCCAACATGTGTGAACACAGCCCTTATTTCACTGTAGTCTTTTGCACAATCAGTGCAGCAGCTTCTTCTGGCTGATCAGAGATTGTGAATCACTCAGGGAATTGGAGGATCCAGCCAAGCCTCCACTCTATGCCCCCTGTCTGCATCATCAGCCTGCACTCAGCAAACATACAATGTGAGACAGAAGCATGAAGATTTGTCTCCTAAAGGTGGGATAGCAGTGGGAGCAGGAGACAATGTGAATTGACACAGAGGCCATTTTTTTTCTTCACTTCCTGGATTTCAAACCGCTACCAGTGTGGCAGAACCGCATGGATATGGTAATACATTATATAGACACATCTATATAACTTCCATATGTGGAGTTCCCCTTTAAAGATTACCTATCACTTCAGGACTATGGCAGGATACAAGATCCTGCAGGTGGGCAGTCCTCTTTTGACATGAGTGGGGTATGGAATGCCCGAAAGTGCCGTTGACTCCATTGTAATACATTTACAATGCAGTCTACAGCACTTCTGGAAATTCTGTACTTGGTCCTCTTCAGCATATCCTACCACGGTCTGGAAGTGGTAGGTAAACTTTAAACAAGGAAGGGAATATAAGGTGGTACCACCAGAAGAATTTGTAGAAACCAAATTAACTATAGTAATATTTATGAATGAAAGGAGCCATACCATATAAGGTTAAGGTGGAACAACTGCTTGAAGGACTTTATGTCCCAAGGAGCAGTCCTGATTGTTAACACATCCAATCTGTTTCGAAATATCAATGTATGTACTGTAGACCATAAGACTGGTAGCATTTTATTATAATTTGTTATAAGGGATATATGTTTAATAGGGTCTCTTTTGTCCCCCCCAAAAAAATATTTCCAATGGAAAATTTGCATGCAGATCTAGACTCTCACCCTGTAGCTTTTGTGCATATTTCCCAAATAGTAGTGTGGTACAATGGTCCAGTGGTAGGCTTCTAGCGGTTGGATCACTCATCCAAGATACTTCCAAAAGCACAGGACCCATCTAAGTACTTGGGCAGAGAGGAAAAAAAACTGATCCCTTTATGCAGCAGCACTGCCCATATACCAATGCAATGTTCACTGTAACAATGTGCATGATTTAAAAAAACACACACTGGATTAGAAGGGTCTGTGTTCCCAAAATGTGCCATCAATATTTTTTAATGCCTCATATTTTACTTCTACATATAAAAGCATCTTTTATCAAGCGCAATAAACAAATGATGGTATACAGGCAGTGCCGACGCGTAAAAGGATTAACTTTTTTTTCTGCAAAAATGGACTGATCCACATTGTAGTCAAATTATACCTTTGTTTTGCTTCTAAATAATGGGAACGTTTTTTTTTTAGGCCTCCTTAGATTTTGGGGGGAGCAAAGTCACGATCGTCTGCAGTGCCTCTGCAATATCGGACCTCTCTCCGTCTATAATCTGTCCCTGTAGGGACAGAAAAAACTAAGGTGTGATGTGGAGGGCGGTCCATACAGAGAAAACCTGTGCTGCGGGTGGAAAAAAAAAATAAAAACGCTACAGCAAATAACCAGTGTCATTGTTTATTCCCACCCCAAAATACTACAAATAAATGTAACTGTTTTCATAAATTTAGAACCAATAACAAATTAACTATGCAAGGAATGAGCCCACCACACAGAGCACTTCTTCAATGAGGAGGAAATAAGACAACTGACCACTCACTGTACCACTTACCAGTGTCTGTCTATACATCTAAATGGGCATAATGCAGGATATGTAAATGCCTGTGTACATCTTCTAGTTTATAGTTTTCCCTTATTCCCAAGGGAACTGCATTCTCAGTATTATCTTAGGCACTTTGATGAAACAAGAACATGCTGCTGGCTCGCCACCACTCATTCCACCGTGAACTTTCTTCCAGACCAATAGTGACTCTTCAATTGGTACTTTCTTGAATTCTTGTGTTTGCCGAATTAGTACCAGGTATCTTTCAACAATCAGCAACGTAACAAATATATATGTATTTAAAATAAAAAGGTCCAATCTTTTGAACAGCCATTTAAAAGAAAATAGAGGTGTTTATACAGTCTAATGTCAGGAGGTGGAGAAATTATTTGAGTCCTGAAACAAAGACATGAGGGTGTTAATGCAATGATATGATAACCAGTAATGATACATACAACACATTCAAAGAGTATTAATCTGTGGTCCATGACAATACTTTTTTTTTTGGGGGGAACAGCAAAAAAGACCAAGTCCCAGTCCCTTGTGCGCTCACACAAGGAACAACACCTGTTCATCATGCAGGTTGTAAAAGGTTGCAATTAACTTAATATAATTAGTAAAGGTTATTAATATAATTAGCCTATCAGCTCTGCAGCTTACCAGGACACAATGTTCTTTGTTATGCAACAACTCAGTCAGTATAATGAAACTGTGTGATTACAAAGGTTTTGGTGCTTTTTGACAGGAGAGCTGACCATACAATGCGAGCACCCCCAGGATTCTCTGTTATTGAATGTGGACGTGCAGCAGCTGTACAAATGCGCAGTGAAGGGAGACACCTAGTGGCCATAGGTATAACGTTGATTTATACATAGAAAAGTTTTTTAAAAAAACTATATTGCAAAAATAGTTGCGATCACATCTCCTATTGATTTCTTTAAGAAGGTTTTAGCAACAGTGCCTCTTTGAAAATCCAGTCTAGTTCACCGCAGACTATAGGAGCCTTTTATAGCTTTCCTCTAAATGGACCCTACCCCACACAGTCGCATGAGCGGCAATACACAGAAACCCATTTAAAGTGAATTGAAAGTTGTGTGGTTATGTTTTATCCTGAAAGTTATTCAGGATTAACATCCTTTGTAAAACTGGTATAAACTTAATTTTTAAATTCAATGTTTGAACAGCATTTTGCAAAAACTATTAGTCAAAACTGCATTGCAAAGCACCATGTACAGGTGCTGTATGGCTGCGCATTAAATAGTCTTGCTTTATGTCTGACTTTATCAGATACAGTGGAAGTAGATAGCTGCTAAAGCAAATCTTTCGTCAGGGGAGACATACCCATGAGTCTAATGTATTCATGAAAAGAGCTATTCCTTCCCCCCCCCCCGCCCTTAGCAGAGAATGACAGCTAGCTACTGTGGAAGGCCCCCTTCACACATCCGTGTCAGTTTTTACGGTCAGGAAATCCTGATCAGGAGGCCTCAAATGTCATCAGGATTTCCTGACAGTATTCCGTTTTTACCTTCAGGAAACCATCAGCAAAAGCCTTCAGGATTTCTTGATGGAAGAAGTAAAAATAGGACATGATGGGAGATGTAGTTCTGCAAACTGGATGGCCACAGCTTTCAGAAGTACAACTCCCATCATGCCCTTCTTACAGGTCATGATGGGAGTTGTACTTCTGCAGCCTGTGGCCATCCAGGTTGCAGAAGTACAACTGCCATCATGTCCAGGCTGATGGTCTCCTGAAGGTAAAAACGGAATACTGTCAGGAAATCCTGATGACATTTGAGGCCTCCTGATCAGGATTTCCTGACAGTGGGGGGGGGGGGGGGGGGTTGCAACAGGAGGCTAGGGGGTGCCAGGGCAGGTGCGGCGGCAGCAGCAGGACCCGCTGCACACCAGGACGCGCGGCACCAGGGAGAGGGAGGACGGGGGAGCCGGGTGCAGGGCGAGTTGTGGGGGTGAGGGGTATAGGCGGTGGAGGGTGCGAAGGCAATCCGCAATCCCGGCCACTTTCCGGATGTACATCGGGAAAGTGCCCGTGATTCCGGCGCTCCCATAGACTTCTATGGGGGCGTCCGGGCCGGAATTCCGGACAAAAATAGGACATGTCCTATTTTTTCCAGATCATTTTTCCGGAACGGACACCCTTCCGGAGAAATCCAGAAGGGTGTCCGTGCCTAATTAAAGTGTATGGGTCCTGAAAACCGTCCGGATTTCCTGACAGGAAATCCGGGTGGTTTTTCCGCACGTGTGAAGGGGGCCTTACTCAATAAATAGCAGCCTATAAATCACTGTGAGGAAGATAGGGAGACTGCTTTCATGAATACACTAGCCTCAAAAGATCTGGGGAAATAAATAAAAAGAGATATTTTTTGTAAAGTGAATTTTTGCAGGTGGAAAGGATTTTGCTTAAGATAAATCAGAAGCACATTGTACTAAAAAAGTAGTTAGCATTTTCTTAAACAATTTGGTAGCTTTATTCACAAAGCAACATAAAACTTCCACTTGAAGGCCGGACCCAAAGAACTCTAGGACCTTATGCACTTCATTTTTAAAATTAGGTGGAAAGCACTTCTGCACAAAACCTGTAGAAAAAAAATCTGACATTTTGTCTTGTGAGTCTTGTTTTTCCACCAGTGTTGGTTTGGGCTATTTTGGCTAAACAGGAGAGCAGACTTGTCCCCATGCATACTTAGGGCAGCATAGTCTGCTGACAGATCCCCTTTACATGTGCATTCGTCATAGGTTTCACCCTATATGATGCAAAGGGTGCAACCGGTGGTGAAATTCTACAAAAGACTGTACTGTAAGGTCTGAACATGGCCCTAGGCAGGTAGTAACTTAAAATTGAAAGTATTGCTCTGACTGACTTACTGTAATAAGTGTTTTATCCTTATAGTAGGACTAGGTGATTTTGGCCTACAATTAAAATCCCAATTTTTATTATTTTAACTTTTTTGCTGAAGAAGCTAAAGAATAATAATAATAATAACAACATTTTACACAAGGGAGCGATATGATGCCTTGTTTTTGTGCATGACCAATAGGACTTTTTAAAAACACCCCTTGTTGTACCATAATATATCTATAAAATTTGTACTCAATTACAAAATTTGCAGCTCCGATCAGATGGAGAAAAGGTCACAAAGGATCACAGGTAATACTAATAACCCCAAACTAGTTGAAAATATAAGCAAATAACCACAACCAATACCCATGTCCTCTATGGTCTCAAAAAACGAAAATAATTTAATAGAATAAAATTCTATGATATGAAATTATTATATTAAATTATTTTAGCTTTTTGTGAATCTTGGACAGTTACTGGTGGTGTCTATTTGCAGAAATAGTTTTTCAAAACCTATAGCTCAATACTTGCAGTAAAGGGAGTGGTTTCAGCTTCTGAGCCAGCCCCATGGAACCTTATAGTGATAACACTGCAAGGATTGGAGTGAGCCCTACAGACAATGTACAAACACAATGTACAATGTACATGCATTAATGTCATACTAATAATACCTTTTTACGGTGTGTGTGCAACACCACTTTCAAAACAGCTCATTTACCATCTGGAGATGAATTCAGGAACAGTTCTAAGTATCCTTGTTCTAGAACAAAAAAAGGATAGCAGTTACAAGTGTCATACATGCACATTCATCCGAATATTCTGTGTAACTGCTTCCCACATGGCCCCTTAACCCCTAGAAGACCCATGACGTACAGTTACATCATGGATGTCTGTCACCAGACGACCCTTGAAGTAACTGTATGTCATGAGTCTCTAAGGTGCTATGAAGGAGCGCGCTTCTCAGCAGGTGGGGGCCAGCTGCAATGAGCAGCTGGGCCCTCACCGTTAATGACAGACTGCAGCGATCACTCTGCAGCCTGTCACTAACCCCTTAAACGCAGAGATCGCAGCATTTAAGTGATAGGGGCCTCTCCTGTCATTTACCGATCGGGACCCCCGACTGCGGGGGTCCCGATCACTTTAACGGACCACCTGAGGTCTCTTTCCTTCCTCCACAGGCAGGCCCAATCAGCAGAACGCCTATTACACTGATCAATGCAATGTCTATGGCATAACATTGTAGAGTGTATGCAATCTAATGATTGCATGTAATAGTCCCCCAGGGGGACTTAAAACGTGTAAAAAAAAAAAAAAATACCCCAAAGCCCCTCCCCAATAAAAATTCAAATCACCCCCATATCCCATTATATAAGTAAAACATATAAAAATAAATATACATATTATATACCGTAGCATGTGTAATTGTCCTATTAAAATATAACAATTATACTATATCTCTATATCTATCTATCTAAAAAATTACAAAAAAGTGTTCAAAACGTCCGAGCTACACAAATATAGTATCGCGCCGCCCAGGACTCCCGTCTTGCGGCCGCTTCCTGGTCAGAGCTGCCGCATGAGACATGACGTCTCAAGGCAGGTCTGCCAATCAGCGGCCGTAGCGGAGTCCCGCCTCAGCCGCTGATTGGCAGAGCTGCCTTGAGATGTCACGTCTCATGCGGCAGCTCTGACCAGGAAGCACCCGCGGGACAGGAGTCCCGGGCGGCGCAATCCGGGCACCGGCGCTGGAACAGGGGAGGTAAGTGACCTCCGGTTTCAATTTCCACCCCCTCCTCGGCGATCCTCCGAAATAACCCCCAGGCGGAGTACCCCTTTAACCTCCTCCTCTATCCCTGCCAGATGGCTGATGCAAACAACTCCCTATCTGCAACATTGTAGCATCTTTGTAATGAAGGGAGAGATAATCACAGTGACTTCATCAGCAACTTGACCTCAGATTTATGGTGTGGTTACACAGATAGATTTATGGAAGACAAAGCCAGAAATGGATTCGAAAAGAGCAGAAATCTTAGGCCCCCTTCACACGTCCGGAAAAACCACCCGGATTTCCTATCAGGAAATCCAGACGGATTTCCGGACGCATAGACTTTCATTGGACACGGACACCCTTCCGGAATTTTCCGGAGGGCTGTCCGTTCCGGAAAATAGGACCGGATTTTTTAGAACCGGTCCTATTTTCGTCCGGAAATCCGGCCCGGACGCCCCCATAGGAGTCTATGGGAGCGCCCGGGCCCCGGACGCTTTCCTGATTCACATCAGGAAAGCGTCCGGAGTTCCACTCACCTTCCGCCTCTGCTCCTGCTGCCTCTTCGCTGCCTCTTCATCCGCAGGTACCCCCGGCAGCCACTCACGGCACCGCACGCACCCCCCCCCCCCAACCCCCCCCCCCCGCGGCCACTCGGCCACTTCCTTTATGACCTGATCTCTGTTTATAGTCTCTTCCTGACTTTGCCTTCAGTAATCTGTCAGATTAACCTGTCTGTGTAAACACACCCTAACCCTCCCGGTATTACAAAGAAGCTACAAAGTTGCAAAAAAAAAAGACTGTTAACTGTCTGGGAAGGGAGGGGGAGGAGAGGGTTGAGAGAAGGGACAGACTCAACAGCTATCACACAGTTTTCTATGTCTTCAGCAGAAACAGCAGGCTCAGAACTTAGGGAAGGAGACAGATAAGGCAATGACATGTATGGAATGAATTGTTAGTCTCCAGAAAGGGGGGATGATTCATCATATATTTTACCTAACCGGATAGCCCCTTTAAAAAGTTATAGCAATACTGGTAGTCAAATTGCTTGTTTGCTCATTTTCTTTATTTGTATATCACATTTTATGTTCATATAAAATAAAGCTTAGCCATACATTAATGCGAATGGTTTTAAACTTACGCATGTGGCATCTGTTTTTAGCCATGGCAGCTACGGCATCCTCATGGGTCAAAAATCGTACTACTGCTTCCCCAGAAGTACCTCCAGCATCTGCACTGTATTCAATATTTATCTTCAATGGCATCACAGGGTGGAAAAACTGTGGGAAGATGATATATAGTTACAGCACAGAGTCCAAAAGGCTGCCTTTGGTATTCTTGGCAAAAGTGGATTTCTTTAATATTAACAATAAAACAATTAACATTTAGGGTACAAACCCACTTGACGTATTTGCTGCGTGAATCAGACTTAAAAATAAGCAGGCAAAACGCAGGTTGGCTTTATACAATTGTTCTGCGTTAAAATACGCAATTGCGTATTTTTGAAGCGTGAAGCTACATGCGTTTTTTCGCACAGGTTGTTAACAACTAATGCTTTGCTAACAACAAGCTTCACGCTTCAAAAATACGCAATTGCGTATTTTAACACAGAACAATTGTATAAAGCCAACCTGCGTTTTGCCTGCTTATTTTTAAGACTGATTCACGCAGCAAATACGTCAAGTGGGTGCGTTCACACCTACAGGATCTGCAGCAGATTTCATGCTGTGTTCAGTTATTTAAATGAAATCTGCTGCAGATCCTGTAGGTGTGAACGCACCACAAAAATAAAAATCTACTAAAGGTTTTTCACTACCTATCATTAACTCACATTTGCAATATCTTGCCCAGAAGCATGAAAAGGGAGTCCTCGAATGTGGATATCATGAACTGGTGACACTGTGAATTCACTGGCATCCACAGCCTTCCCAGACATTTCTTTCCCATAATCTGTGGTTGAAAAATAGGAGAAAGCATTAATGTACCTAATTTTGCAGTTTACATACAATTCGCTTTATTGCAGTATTCTGCTCCACCGGATAAGATTAGCTCTGACTGCTCATCTTTACCCTTTAAAAGCCATTTGAGGGCAACAACTTACATCAGATCTGAAATATGTTGAAATATCTTGAGACCCAGGACATACTGGCTGTTTACCACATATGTTACATGAACTTTTCATCTAGTGCCAATTGCTGCACCTTCATGATAGTCCAAATGATGTTCATATCTACGTATCTTCACTATCTACAGTTATAGTCTTTACAGACTTTATTTTCTTTTATTCTCCTTCCTATTTTCACATCTATTTGATGTTAACACCTTTATGTGGATAGCTAAATTGATAGATCTTTTTACATACATACACACACTTTCCTAAATACATCCTTATATAACACTTCTGTACAAATTCCTTCTTTTTTTGGCCAGAGAAAGGCCTTATTTACACGTCTCGCAAAGTTGTCCGTGATTGCGGATCCAGATCAACCTATTGCCCATTGATTACTTCCGTGCTATTCATACATTTCGCTTTTTCTAGAATCCCCAATCAGCTCCATAAAAAAATAGGGCATGTCCTAGTGCGGATTGTGATTAGCTAATAGAAGTCTATTAGATCTGGGGTTTTTCGGATCAAATCTAAGCAAACTAGTACCAGTTGAACATTTTTGCGGATGAATGTGTGAATAAGGTCTAAGGGGTGACACAGCACTTCTGCCACCACCAATGATTATGTCAAGAACTGCAGGGCTGCTTAAGCCCTGGTTACCAGTTACGACGGCAGCAGATCGTTGCTATCTAAAGCCCCTATTCCACGGGCCCACTGTGATGAGCAAACGAGCGCTGTCATCACTCGTTTGCTTCTCGTTCCCCGCTTGCTGTCACCGCCACTACACACGACGGCAGCGAGCAGGTGAGTGCGGGACGAGCCTCGGGGAGCTGCCTGGGTGATCGGTAGATCGCCCGGTAGATCGCCCGGGCAGCCCATAGAGGATAGTGGCGGTCTGCTGCCGTCACTCCTATTCCACGGAGCAACGGCAGCAGATCGCTGCTGTCACGGTCGTTTGTTTTTCAACATGTTTGAAAGACAAACGAGGCAACGTTCAGCCGACATTAACAATGTCGGCTGATCGTTGTCTTCTATTCCACGGGAAGATTATCGGCCGAATATGGCCAATATTCGTTCCGTGGAATAGGGCCTTTAGTCATTGGTCTTTCAACATGTTGAAAGACAAACGACAGACAATAGATCAGCCATCGTTCATGTCGGCTGATCGTTGTTTTATATTACACAAGGCGATTATTGGCAGAATACAGACGATAATCGTTTCGCGTAATAGGGCTTTTTTCTTTTGCCATGTGCGTTTATCAAGTTCTAGAATTATAGACAATAGAGATTAATAGCTGGTATCTCACCATTCATGTGATTGTTCTCGCTGACCATGTCGGACTGCTTGTCTTTATTTTCGTTATTAATAGATACGTCTGGGTCATAAAGTTCTTTCATGGTTGGTGCAAAAGAGACACCTTTTCTTTTTTTAACAAGGAAGCGAGCATTCTGAATTTCAGTTTTTCTGCTTGGAAATATTTCAATGTACCTTAAAAAGGCAGAAAAAAAATTAACAGAATAAATTAACAGAAACGCCACACATCAGGGCTATGTGAGTTCAGTAGTGTAATTCATGCTTCATGCACAGAACATTACCTGCTGCCTATTTCCTGCTTGTGTCTCAAAAGTGCTTGTTCTGCATGTTCTTCAGAAATAAACTGTACAAAGGCCTCCCCCGACTTGCGTCCCCTCTGGTCAAACACAAATGTTATGCCATCCTCGGCTATACTTAGACCTGTAAAGAAATTCAATCAAATAAAGACTATTGTACTGAAAATACCTTGCTTACAGGATGAATGATTAGTCTATTGCTTTACACAAGCATTAAAGGGAACCTGTCACCCCCCGTGCCGGGGTGACAGGCTCCCGACCCTCTGCTACAGCCCCCTATACTCACCTGATCCCGCCGGGTCCCGCTTCTTGATCCGGTCGGGTCACGGAGATCTCAGCCGCTGCAGCCCGGCGCGCGCTCTGAGAGAGGAGTCCAACACTCATAGAGAATGACTCTATGAGCATTGGACTCATCTCTCAGGGCACGCGTCGGGCTGCAGTGGCTGAGATCTCTGTGACCCGACCGGATCCAGAAGCGGGACCCGGCGGGATCAGGTGAGTATAAGGGGCTGTAGCGGGGGGTCGGGAGCCTGTCACCCCGGCACGGGGAGTGACAGGTTCCCTTTAAATCCTGACGTGTTTAGTACTGAACAGAATAACAGTTTAAATGAATAGATTTCTCAGCCCTTGGGCGAGATCGGCGTTTGTTTGCAGTGCCTTTATACAGAACAATTAATCAAGCGGCCAGGCTGCACAAACAATCCTTGTATTGTTATTATATGCATATATCCGTGCTGTCAGTTGGCATCCCGCTCTCCGTCCGCTGCTGTATCTTCAGACCGCCGCCTCCTCTAGCTGTCAATTATTCGGGAGGAGGCAGTGCCCTGAAGATAAAGCGGCAGACCGAGGGAAGCGGATGCCGGATCACACAGCAGCACAGAAGGTATGTACGCACTGCTTGTGTGGTCTGGAAACTGACAGCACGGATATATGCATATGTGCACTAAATATTAAAGGCCACAGAAAAGATGTGATCAGCCTGGGATCGGGCGATTTCCCGCTCCCCAGCTGATCGCAATCACTTCTACACAGGCCAATTATCATCCAAAGGAGCTTTTCTAGCGGCCCTCCTTGTCAATAACTGGCCCAGGTAAAAAGACCTTAAGCGGTCTGTGAGGGCTTCAAATCAGATATTAAAGAGAGCTTCTTAAAGGGAACCTGTCACCCCCCCCCCCCCCGTGCCGGGGTGAAGGCCCCCAGCTAGAGTCCCGGATACTGCCCCCATCTCTGCAAGTCCCGCTCCTGGAGCCGGTCCCGGGACGGAGATATCACCATCGGAAGCCCGGCGCGCGCACCGCTGGGATGAGTCCGATGCCCATAGAGAATAAATGGAGCAGTCATTCTCTATGGGTGTTGGACTAATCTATTCAGCGAGCGCGCCGGGTTTCCGACAAGGATCTCTCTGTCCCGGGACCGGCTCCAGGAGCGGGACTTGCCGAGATGGGGTAAGTATCCGGGGCTCTAGCTGGGGGTCAGGCGGCCTTCACCCTGGCACGGGGGGTGGCAGGTTCCCTTTAAGTTCAAACAAACTACACAAAAAAAAAAAATTCACCTGAAAAGAAACTGACAATATCCTGTTCACTACAACTATATGGAAGACCACGGAGACGCACAGTGCCATCACTTAGGTTAGCAGCCAATATTGGGGCAGACTGTGACGCAGATGTAGTGGGCGACATAGGAGCTTGAAGCCTTTGCAGCAGTGACTCTGCATCCTTCTGGCTCATTTCAAACACTGCAAAACAACAATGACCAAAATTATATTCTCTGTAAGAACTATGTTACTCCAAATAAAACAGAATGACACAGCTAAGCACACAATGGTCCAGATTTATCAATCTGCCAAACTAAAACTATCAATTTTAACCATAACCGGAAGGAAACGTAGGGTGGATGAGCTCACCTCGTGATTGAGTTGGGTGGAGGGGGCTGCACGAATCCCAACAGCTGCCGGGCGTGGGTTCACAATAGAAGCAAGGGATGAGGTGTATGATCCAGCACTCCCAAACGTGTAGAGAATTCTATATTAAAACATAACTTTTACCTTATCAAAATAATAAAATTATATTCTAAAACCAATGAGTTTCACGCTGTGACGCCTAATCATGATTAAGCGCCACGGCGCGAAACACATTGGTTCTAGAATATAATTTTATTGTTTTGATAAATTAAAAGTTATGTTTTAATATAGAATCCTCTACACGTTTGGGAGTGCTGGATCATACACCTCATCCCTTGCTTCTATTGTTTACCCATAGCCACCAACCATGGCTCAAATTTCATTATAAGAGTTCCTTAAGAAATAAAAGTTAAGCTGTGATTGGTTGCTATGGGCAAAACTGAGCAAATTTGTACAAGTAAATCTGGACCTTTGTTTCTCCAACAGTATTCACTTATAGGCCCGTGTTTAATCCGCTATGGAGGCTCCACTCAGAGCTTCCATTCTTTTGACATGGGAAAAAAAAAAATAAATAAATAGTACTACATGCAGCACTACAATACAATAAAATGGAATTGGAAACCTCAGTAGGCCTCACTTTAAAGGGGGATCCCCACCTCTATATAAAACACAATTAAGCAGGGAGTGGTACCCTCAGAAGGAAAACACAGCGGTAATGGAACCCTATTGCAGATGTGTTTTAGTTGTCCATTGGAATCTATAAAAATGCCTTTGCTGACATGGGAATACCCCTTCAAAGGGGTTGTCCGGCATTAGAAAATGTTTGCTATATAGGTGCGATTATATAGAAAATAATGAAGAGCAGATGCTTACCTCTTCACGCTCCCCTGATGTCCTCTACTGACTGCAGCCCAGCCACTTCCGAGATGGACTCAGGAGTGACAGCCTGCTCAGCCAATCACTGGCTGAGAAGGGACATCACCGTGACCAGTGATTGGTTGAGCCGGCTATCACTCCTAATATTGGGGGAGCATAGAGAGGTAAGCATAGGCCCTTTATTATTTTTTGTTTTAACCGCAGTTATATAGCAAAAGTGAATACAGCCCTCTTTTTTTTTTTTTAATTCGTTTTATTGAAAATGTGAAGAGAGGAATAAAAATTACCGTCACAGCAGAGGTACACAAATTATGCACTTCCTCATCACAAAGAAAATAAACAAAAATATACAGCGAACCAACTTATCGCTTAACTGAACAAAAGTAGAACGACTAAACATAAAGTGAAATCGAGTACACATTTACGCAACCAAGCGAGACTCTAGGGCGTCCCTCAGTGTCCTGAAATTGGAGGTTGTGTACGCCACCTGTGGGGAGGCGTACCATGCTCCCCATACCTTCCTAAATTTGTTAGGGTGTCCTCGCCTCACATATATTATTTGGGAGAATGGGACCACAGTGTTGACCAGTTTTTTCCATTTAGAGAGAGTGGGGGGTCTCGGATCCATCCAACGCAAAGCAATTACCTTACAGGCCATAAATAGGGCCTCTCTTAAGAAAATCCGCTCATGGTGCGTCCATTCCTCCTCTGCCAGTACGCCAAATAGGCAAACTAGGGGTGCTAAGGGCACTGGCTTTGACAGTATCTCTGTTAACATAGCTGTGACCTCCTGCCAGAATGATGACACATGGGAGCACTGCCACATCAGGTGCCAGAAATCAGCCTGAGGTCTAATGGTGTGTTTACACAGGCAGATTTATCTGACCAATTTTGGAAGCCAAAGTCAGGAATGGACTTGAAAAGACAGGGAATCTCAGTCTTTCCTTTATGACCTGCACCCTGTTTATAGTCTGTTCCCGGTTTTGGCTTAAAAAAATCTGTCAGATAAATCTGTCTGTGTAAACGCACCATAAGACAACAATGACATTCATCTGTGGGCAGCCGCCCCATGCGACATAATCAAATTGGAGTAAGATAGCAGCTATGTATGATAAACATTTGGGTCATCTTATTATTGGCTGCAGGGGATGCCAATGTGTGGGAACAGAGTATTTCTTGCCAGTCATCATCAGTTAGCGTGGGTATACAGGTTTTCCAATAAGCTTCTGATGGCAGAGGGGAACTAGAAACCTTCAAGAGAATAAGGTGAGTGTATAAAGAGGAGATGAGGCCGAATACAGCCCTCTTTAAATGTATCTACCTAAAGAAAAAATAAAACTTTCTAGATATTAAAGGGGACCTGTCAGCTGGGATGCTGTGGTGGAGCCCGGCATACTTAACTCTGGAGCAGTCATTTTCTTTGGACATCGGACTCATCTCTACTGCTTTGCATAATGTGCGTTCTCAGCTTCGGGCCGTAATTTCTCCGTCCAGGGAACAGGTCCACGGGGGGGTGGGGGGGCTCCACCTTGGCATCCCAGCTGACAGGTTCCCTTTACGGACTGACTTCCAGTATAATAATGGAAACATTTTCCCTTTTTTACCATAAGTCAGTCCTTTATACATACATATTTACATGAAAGCATTTATATTCCTCATCTGCATATCAGGAGCACATGGATCAATCCCTGACCATTCATATATTCAGCTCTGAGCTACATAACCCAAGTCTAACCATGGCATACAGTGACAGTAGTCCGGGGCTGCTCACCTTCCACATAGCGCTGTCCCAAGTACTTTTTATGCTGTTCTAGTGCTTTTACCAAGTCATCTGCAGTCTCAAACTCAATGACTGCATCTCCTCGTGGCTTCCCATCTCTATTAAATAAGAAGTGCACACCATCTGTGCCATAGCGTACATTGCAACCTAAAAAATAATGATGAGAGCAAAACATTAACACACGACAAACACTGCTTTTAAGGATAAGCATTGAGGACCTTTAAAGAGTCACTGTCGGTAAAAAATTTTTTTTGCAGAAATCAAAAGTCCAGGCGGTTTTAAGAAATGTTGTAATTGGGTATATTAGGCAAATATGCCATTATCTGTATTCAAAAAGACTTTCCCCAGCTCCCCCCTCCTCTCCTTTCTGTCATCCACTGCTCAGAATCAGAAAATCTCAATCAGACGCGTCCTGTCTTTTCTATGGAGGGGGCGGAGAAGAGACGGAGGAGAAATGTCAGCAGCAGAAAACAGAACAAAGGATTACTCAGCAGGGGAGTTATTCAGAGTGCTAGTCAGAGGTCAGATAGGTCAGTGGTGACATCAGAGGAGGGAGCCCGGTGACGTAGCTTTAAATTAACTCTTTGTTGTCCTGATTTGGTGTCTCATTTCCCTCTCTCCATAGAAGAACAATGAAGACAGGGGGGAGAGCTTCAAACTTCTTTTTCATGATAAAATTCAATTTTCGGCTAATAAACCAAATTACAAAATTTCTTGAAATCACCTGGACTATTGATTTCTGCAAAAAATGACAGTGCATGTTTGTTCTGAGGAAGGGAGAACTTTCTGCTGAAACATGTTAACGCTGTGCCATAATTAAAGAAAAGTTTTTTATTTCACACCGACTTCAAAAGGAGTTAATTCATCAGTGACAGCGCTGGTCAGTGTATATACCTTTTTTTCTTTTACCTTTTTATTTTTCTCGATTATTTTTGCTGGCTCCCTTAACAGGAGCATCCGCTAATAGGGTATTACCAGCTTGCAGTCCAGTTTTTCCAGCCTAGGATCGAAGGTTTTTACATCCACTGTACCCTTTCAGGGTGATATGCATAAAGCCCAAGTGGCTACAAGGTGAGCACACCACCTCGCCTTTACTATTCTCTGTGCCCTGGGTAACGCACGAGGCGCCTGTGCCTTTTTTCGTTCTCTCTATTTCAAAAAATGACAGTGACACTTTAAAGGGGTTATGCTGTGCTACAAAAACATGGCCACTTTCTTACAGAGACAACACAACTCGTCTCCAGGTCAGGTGCGGTTTGCAATTAAGCTCCATCCACTTCAATGGAACTGAGCAGCAAAACCCCTCCCAAGCAGGAGACAAGAGTGGGGCTGTCTCTAGAAGAAAGTGGCCATGCTTTTGTAGCGCTGGATAACCCCTTTAATAAGAAAGCAGGTACCCTAGAAATTATACCCAAAACATATATCAAACTTGCTCCTTTCTTTGGGGTTTAGCTCTACCCAGTTTGTATATAGTAGCAACTTCTTTAACCCCTTAAGGACCGGGCCTGAAATGGCCTTAAGGACCGGAGTAAATTTTATAAATATGACCTGTGTCACTTTATTCATTAATAACTTCGGGATGCTTTTACCTATACGGCTGATTCTGAGATTGTTTTCTTGTGACATATTGTACTTCACATTTCTTGTAAATTGGAGTCGATACTTATAACAAATCTTTATGAAAAAAACCCAAATAACGTGAAAAATTGTGAAAAAAATGCATTTTTCCAACTTTAAAACTTTTCTGCTTATACAGAAAATGGTTATGCCACATAAATTATATATTAAATAGCATTAGCAATATGTCTACTTTATGTTGGCGGCATTTATTAAACTATCTTTCATTTTTTTTAGACAATAGGAAGCTTAAAACATAAGCAGCAAATTTCCAAATTTTCAGTAAAATTTCAAAATCAGATATTTTTAGGGACCTGTTCAGGTTTAAAGTGTATTTATGGGGACTGTATGTTAGAAAGCCCCACAAAGCACCCCATTTCAGAAACTGCACCCTTAAACTCTGCAAAAGCATATCCAGAAAGTTTTTTAACCCTTTAGGGGAGTCACAGAAATAAAAGTTAAGTGTGTAAGAAATTTGAAAATTTTAATTTTCTATGCAGATTTTCTTGTAATCCAATATCTTTCACAATTGTAAACCTATTACCAGAGAAATGCACCCCAATATTGATTGCCCCGTTTCTGCAGTTTATAGAAATACCCCATATGTGGCCCTATTGCGCTATTTGACGCAACCACAAGCCTCAGATATAAAGGAGCGCCTCAGTTAATTTCAACGCCTCAGTTATATTTGGTCATTTTTGACTGTACCACTTCAGGTTGGCAGAGGCTCTGGGGTGCCAAAACCTAAAAAACACCCCTAAAGGGACACCATTTAGAAAACTACACCCCTCAAGGAATGTAACAAGGGGTGCGGTGAGCATTTGGACCCCACAGGTGTTTCACAGATTTTCAGAACAATGTGGTGTGAAAAAATAAAAGTTATTTCTTTATACTGAAATGTTGTTCTAGACTTCAATTTTTCATTTCCACAAAGGGATACAAGGAAAAAAAAAACGCACAAAACATGTAGCGCAGTTTCTCCCGAGTACGGAAATACCCCACATGTGAACATAAAGTGCCAAGCGGGCGCAGCACGAGCGTCCAAAGGGAAGGAGCGCCAATTGGCTTTTGGAAGCTGGATTTTACTGGAATAGATTTCATGAGCCATGTCGCATTTACAGAGCCCTCGTGCTGCCAAAACACTGGAAACCCCCCACAAGTGACCCCATTCTGGAAACTACACCCCTCAAGGAATCTAATAAGGGGTGCAGTGAGCATATGGACCCCACTGGTGAGGGGCACAAATGTGGAACAATGTGAAAAATTTCATTTTTTCACTTTCAAGGCACAAATGTGGCAGTCATCAAGGGGTCCATATCCTCACTGCACCCCTTCTTAGATTCCTTGAGGGGTGTAGTTTCCAGAATGGGGTCACTTGTGGGGGTTTCCAGTGTTTTGGCTGCACGAGGACTCTGTAAATGCGACATGGCGTTCATCATCCATTCTAGCCAAATCCAGCCTCCAAAATCCAAATGGCGCTCCTTCCCTTTGGAGGCTTGCCCTGCGCCCACATGGTGCTTTATGTCCACATGTGGGGTATTTACGGACTCGGGGGGAAATTGCTCTACACATTGTGTGTTTTTTCTCTTTTAACCCCTTGTGAAAATGAAAAATTCAAGGCTAGACCAACATTATAGTGTAAAAAATGTAATATTTCATTTTCACGCCACATTGTTCCACATTTGTGCCAGTCACCAGTGGGGTCCATATGCTCACTACACCCCTTGTTACATTCCATGAGGGGTGTAGTTTCCATAATGGGGCCACTTGTGGGGCGTTTTGCTGCCTTGGCAGCACAGGGAGTTTTTAAATGCAGCATGGCCCTCGAAATCCATTCTACCCAAATACAGCCCCAAAAAGCTAAATGGTGCTCCTTCCCTTCGGAGGCCCGTCTTGCGGCTGCATAGCGCCTTAAGTCCACATGTGGGGTATTTCCGTATTCAGGGGAAATTTCTCTACATGTTTTGTTTTGTCACTTCTCTTTTAACCCCTTTTGTTTTGTCACTTCTCTTTTAACCCCTTTTGCAAATGAGAAACGTCAAAACTAGATCAATGATGTTGTGTAAAAATTACATTTTTTACACTTAAACATTGGCCTAGCCGTGAACTTTTCATTTTCACAAGGGTTTAAAAGAGAAAAAAAAAACACAAAACGTGTAGAGCAGTTTGTCCCGAGTACGGAAATACCCCACATGTGCACACAAAGCGCCATGCTGCCGCAAGACGGGCCTCCGAAGGGAAGATGCGCCATTTGGCTTTTGGAGGCTGGATTTGGCTGGAATAGATTTCAAGGGCAATGTCACATTTACAAAGACCCTATGCTGCCAGGACAGTGGTAAACCCCCACAAGTGACCCCATTCTGGAAACTACACCCCTCAAGGAATCTAATAAGGGGTGCAGTGAGCATATGGACCCCACTGGTGACGGGCACAAATGTGGAACAATGTGACGTGAAAGTGAAAAATTTCATTTTTTCATTTTCACAGCACAAATGTGCCAGTCATTGAGGGGTCCATATCCTCATTGCACCCCTTATTAGATTCCTTGAGGGGTGTAGTTTCCAGAATGGGGTCACTTGTGGGGGGTTTTCAATGTCTGGGCAACACAGGGCCTTTGTAAATGCGACATGGCATTCACCATCCATTCTAGCCAAATGGCGCTCCTTCCCTTTGGAGGCTTACCCTGCACCCGCATGGCGCTTTATGTCCACATGTGGGGTATTTTCGTACTCAGGGGAAATTGTTCTACACATTTTGTGTTTTTGTTTATCTTTTAACCCCTTGTGAAAAAGAAAAAATAAAGACTAGATCAATGATTTAGTGTAAAAATTTAATTTTTTTTTTACACTAAATGTTGGTCTAGCCTTGATTTTTTTTCATTTCCACAAGGGGTTAAAAGAGAAAATAAACACAAAACGTGTAGGGTAATTTCCCCTGAGTACGAAAATACCCCAAATGTGGACATAATGTGCCATATGGGCACAGGGCAAGCCACCAAAGGGACAGAGAGCCATTTAGAGGCTGGAATGGAGGACGAAGGCCATGTCGGGTTCGCAGAGTGCCCGTGCTGCCAAAACATTGGAAACCCCCCACAAGTGACCCCATTATGGAAACTACACCCCTCAAGGAATGTAACAAGGGGTATAGTGAGCATATGGACCCCACTGGTGACAGGCACAAATGTGGAACAATGTGCTGTGAAAATAAAAAATTAAATTTTTTACACTAAAATGTTGGTGTAACTTTGAGTTTTTCATATTCACAAGGGGTTAAAAGAAAAAATGAACCCCTAATCACATAGCACAATTTCCCCCGATTACAGGAGTACCCCACATGTGGACACAGAGTGCAAAGCCGGCGCACGGAAAGCGCTCTCAGAGCTCCCGTGCTGCCAAAACAGAGGAAACCCCCCACAAGTGAACCCAACGAACTCAGGAATCTGTGGTTCGTACGGGGTGGGGTCACTTGAGGGGGCTTCCTGGGGCTTATCATCACTAAATGATGATGACGATGAGGAAGAAGAGGAAGGAAGAGGGAACGAGGGATCTTCCTCTTCTCCCTCACTGGTTGTCTCAGTATCGGAGGCAATCCAGGCGAATGCCTCTTCAGCCGAGAACAACCTGTGGGCCATTTTTTTGTTTTTTTTTTCTCTTTAGGGTGCCTTCACACACACCGGATACGCACACTGCGGATCCAGCGTCAGTGCATCCCTATGATTGACATCCCGCTGCATGTAAGTTAAAGCCCGCTAGCCGGAGCATACTACCTCCTCCCTGCTCCGGCTTGCTTCGGGGCTCCCGGCGCATCCCGCGCAGCCAGTGAGCTGCCCCGCCGCAGCTACTGATTGGCTGAGTGCGACGTCCAGCTGAGAACCACCGAAGCAAACCAGAGCGGGGAGGAGGTGATGTATGCTGCAGCCGGCAGGGGGTAACTTACATACACGCTGCGGGATGTCATCTGCCAATCACAGCGATCGTCGTCACGGGGGGCAGGGAAACTGACCCCTACGTGACACATGAAGATGGCTGCTGATAGAATCAGCAGCCATCTTTACCGGAGCGCTGCGTGATTTCGCGTGGCGCCCGTTTAAAGGGCCGGCGTACCGATACGTCATGGGTCCTTAAAGGGGTTGTCCGGCGATAAAAAATTATTCACAGAATAACACACATTACAAAGTTATACAACTTTGTAATGTATGTTATGTCTGTGAATGGCCCCCTTCCCCGTGTCCCACCACCCCCACCCGTGTACCCGGAAGTGTGGTGCGCTATACATTACCTGTCACGTACCGACCACGGTCTCCGATCCTCAGCAGTGACGTCTTCTTCGGGAGGCCAGCGGATCTTCCCGAGTGCCGGCCAGCGGATCTTCCCGAGTGACTGTGCTCAGCCAATCGCGGCTGAGCAGCTGATGACGTGGCCGCGTCATCAGCCGCTCAACCGCGATTGGCTGAGCACAGTTATGCTCAGCCAATCGCGGCTGAGCTTCGGATGACGCTGCAGAGGGTGGCCGGCACTCGGGAAGATCCGCCGGCCTCCCGAAGAAGACGTCACTGCTGACGATCGGAGACCGTGGACAACACGAGATGCGGTGAGTATAATGCACCACACTTCCGGGTCTAGCGTGGGTGGGGGGAAACACGGGGAAGGGGGCCATTCACAGACATAACATACATTACAAAGTTGTATAACTTTGTAATGTGTGTTATTCTGTGAATAATTTTTTATCGCCGGACAACCCCTTAAGTGACAGTGATCCATGACGTACCGGTACGTCATGGGTCCTTAAGAGGTTAAGTGGAATGTGTGTGGACTGGTGTCATTGCATAGAATTATGCACTCACATCTCATTTTTGCTGAGATATATGTTAGGATATTATCAAAAAGATATGCTGACCTATACTACAGCATACTCATATTTAAAAGAACAAACACAGTATACTAGTGACTATGTACAGTTTATTTCCTAAACATATAATTATTATTATTTTTTTGTATGAAACAAAAGCATGAGCACAAAATGTATACACTTGGGGAACTGAAGTAACATTTGCGTTTGCTCAATTAAAGGGGTTGTCCAGAGCTAAGCCCTTATTGCACGGGGCAATATCGAGGAGCAAACGAGCGCTGTCAGCACTCGTTTGCCACTCGTTCCCCGCTGGCTGCCGCCGCTATTGCACGCGTCGGCAGCAAGTGAGTGAGAGTTGGGAGGCAGCGGGAGGGCTGCATGGGTGATCACTAGATCGTCCAGGCAGCCAATAAAAGATAGCAGCAGTCGGCTGCCGCCACTCCTATCCCACGGAGTGAAAGCCGCAGATCGTTGCTATCCTAATCATTTGTTTTTAAACATTTTCAAAGACAAACGACAGCTAGGATCAGCCGACATCGCTCATGTCGGCTGATCATGGTCTTCTATTACACCAGACGATTATCAGCCCTAACGGCCGATATCGGCGATAAACGTTTCGTGTAATAGGGCCTTTAGAAAAACATGTCCGTTTTCTTCCAGCGACAACACGAATTTTGTCTCCAGTTCAGGTGTGGTTTGCAGTTAAAGTGTACCTGTCGTTATAACTTTTAGGGTACAAACACACATGGCTGATCCGCAGCGGATTTCTCGATGCGGATCCCTGCCCTGTAATCTCTACGGGCAGAGTATGTCGGAGACTGCCCAGTTAACCCCCCTAGAAATCCGCTGCAGATCAGTCGTGTGTGTTTGTATCCTTAGAGTAGCTTGACACATACCATATTGCAGCAGATTTGATGGTGCGGATCTGCAGCAGATTTAAACTAAATAACTGAACACAGCATCAAATCTGCTGCAGATCCTGTATCTGTAAAAGCACCCTTAAAATCTAAATTAACAGTAGATGTGATATAAAGCATCTTTTTTTTAGTTATCGTGGAAAACACTGAGGGAGTGCAGTGTTTAGACTCTTTGGGGAAAAAAAAGTCAGAACACAGGAACTCCCATATTTCCCAAGTCATTTGAGCCCTCACAGAATAGGCAGTCATATGATTGATGGACACATTAAGCCGTGACACTCTGTACAGGTCAGACTTCATGTGTTTAGTCTCATTTTTAACAACCAGCACAAGACTAAAAAGCAGAGATTTGTCCTGGATTTCAGGTAAGTATAGCTTGTTTCACAGCATGCTAACAAAAAAATTAAATATTGAATGTAAATTGCAAACTTGCTTTACATCACATATACTGTCAATTTAGATTTTGAAAGTTATAACAGCGACACATTAAGCTCCATTTATTTCAAATGTCTGAGCTGCAAAAACTACACCTAAACTGGAGGCTGGAGACGTGTTGTCTCTGGAAAAAAGTAGCCATGTTTTTGTAACGCTGATAACCCCTTTAGGGTATATTCACACGGGCGGGCTCGCAGCGAGATTCTCGCAGCGAGATTCTCGCTGCGAGCCCGGCAGGTCCTGTCAGTTCCCATACACTACATACTTGCTGCGGTCTAAACGACCGCAGCGAGTATGTAATTATACCGCGCTTAACCCCTTCTACTCCCGCCGGCTCCCCCGCTGTAAGCAGCATACATTACCTGTCCTTGCTGCACGGGTCCGGCGTCCTGCTCTCCCGCCCGGCCAATCAGTGGCTGCGGCTGGGCAACACACTAATTGGCCGGACGGGAGAGCAGGACGCCGGACCCGTGCAGCAAGGACAGGTAATGTATGCTGCTTACAGCGGGGGAGCCGGCGGGAGCAGAAGGGGTTAAGGGCGGTATAATTACATACTCGCTGCGGTCGTTTAGACCGCAGCAAGTATGTAGTTTATGGGAACTGCCAGGACCTGCCGGGCTCGCAGCGAGAATCTCGCTGCGAGCCCGCCCGTGTGAATATACCCTTAAAGTGAATGGGTAAGCCACGCACCTTTTAGTCAATATCCTCTTATATGAGATTTATCAAACATGGTGTAAAGTGAAACTGGCTCAGTTGCCCCTAGCAACCAATCAGATTCCACCTTTCACTCCTCACAGACTCTTTGGAAAATGAAAGGTGGAATCTGGTTGGTTGCTAGGGGCAACTGAGCCAGTTTCACTTTACACCATGTTTGATAAATCTCCCCCTTTATTTTTAATTTTGTATTTAAATGCTGCTGGGTAAAATAAAAAATTAATAAAAGCTATACTCACCTACCCCAATCCCTGCCGATGCCAATTTGATGACACCCAGTCCCTACTGCTCTCCATTCCTTGCTGGTTCCTGTGAGGTTTTCTTCCTGAACAAAAAGCCAATCAGCCAATTGCTGCCGCATGAGTGACCCCCCATGTAGGCATATTCTGCAGGGACCACATGTCACAGGAATGCACAAGAAGCAGAGAGCAGCGTGGGGCAAACAGCAGAAACTGGGCACTTAAAGTGACACTGTCACCCCCTTTGTGCATTCTGACACAGGTGTAAAGGGTAAATTTAGCGTTTTTCATACCTTATTTCATATCATACGTCATGGTGTTTGTTCAAGTAAAAAGTGTCCTTTTATCAACTGCAGATTGTATTAAGTGGGCGTGACCTCGCGGAATTAGCACCACTTAGCCCCACCCACAACAGTACCGTTGGCCACGCCCCCTTGACGCCCATTGGTTGGCTGACGTAAAGGGGTTGGGGTCTACACCTTTCGGACAGCCTGTTCCAATGGCTAGCGAGGGGGGCGGGGCCAACTGTGGCATTGTGGGCGGTGCTAAGTGGCGCTAATGCCACGAGGCCCCGCCCACTTAACACAATCTGCAGTTGATAAAAGATGACTTTTTACTTGAACAAACACCATGACGTATGATATAAAATAAGTTATGAAAAGCGCTAAATTTACCCTTTACACCTGTGTAGAGAAGTGAGAATGCAAATAGGAGGTGACAGTGTCACTTTAAAGGACTTTTTTTTTTTTTTTTTACTGGACATGAAAGCATTAAACAAAATAAAAAAAACAAACAAAAAAAAAAAACAACACTTTGCTTGGAAAACCCTTCTAGAGAGATAAGAGTAGAAAAACGTACCAGAGAAAAAATTAAGCACGTCTTCAGCAGTGCATGACCACGGCAGCCCTCTAGCACGCACAATGAACATCTTACTTGGTTCTTTGCTTACAGGCCCTGGCACATACTCCGGTAAATCAAGGTAATCCTCACTTACATGTGAACTGTACGGACTCTGGGAAAACAAAAAGCAGATTAGAAAGTTTAAGGGTACAAACCCACACACCGTTTACACATCAGATACGCAACAAATACGCAGCAGATTTGATGGTTTAGATTTGATGCTGTGTTCAGTTATTTAGATCTAATCTGCTGCGTATTTGCTGCGTATCGCAGCAGTAAATACGCTGCATAAACGGTGTGTGGGTTTATACCCTAAAGCAGATTAACAGGTACAGAAACACAATTCAGCCAAAACCTCCTTAAGGGTACAAACACACATGGCATATACGCTGCGTATTTACTGCTGCGATACGCAGCAAATACGCAGCAGATAAGATCTAAATAACTGAACACAGCATCAAATCTGCACCATCAAATCTGCTGCGTATACGCTGTGTGTGTTTGTACCCTTAGGGTGCCTTCACACCTACCGGATCCACAGCTGATCTCACTTCTGCGGATTCGAAGCGAGAACCGCTGCGGATCCGGTATCAATTCACCCCTATGATAGCACATATTCGCAGCGGGATTGACATCCCGCTGTAAATATGTGCTTTAACTCCCTGGTGCCCGCAGCCCCGCCGTCGCATCCACCCCATTCCGGCCACATCCCCCCCCATCAGCCCACCGCCGAGAGCATAAAATCCCGATGTCAATCCCGCTGCGAATATGTGCTATCATAGGGGTGAATTGATACCGGATCCGCAGCAGTTCTTGCTTCGAATACGCAGAAGTGAGATCCGCTGTGGATCCGGTAGGTGTGAAGGCACCCTAAGGGTGCGTTCACACGTAACGGATCCGCAGCGGATTTCATGCTGCGAGTTTGCAGCGAAATCCGCTGTGGATCCAGTACTGTAAAGCTGAATGGGTCCAATACACGCAGCGGACCCGCTGCCTGTATGGGACCCGGTCCCTTTAACCCCCGCGCCGCCGGCCGCAGCCCCAAGCATACATTACCTGCACGGCAGCACTGATTGGCTGATTAGGAGAGAGGGAAGCCGGGAGCCTCACACACAGCTGCGGCGCCAGCCGGTAATCTATGCTCAGGGCCGGGGCTGCGGGTGGCCAGCGGTTAAAGGGGCCGGGTCCCATACATGCAGCAGATCCGCTGTGTGTATGGGACCCATTCAGCTATACAGTACAGGCCCCGCAGCGGATTACGCTGCAAACTCGCAGCGTGAAATCGCTGCTGATCCGGTACGTGTGAACCTACCCTAAATGAGCACTGTCATAAAAAATACATTTTATCAGTTGGGTTCAGAGTGTTCAGGCTGTGACCAATCAGAATAACGGTCCAGGAGAAGTCCGCATGCAGCGCATTCACTCCCGACACGTGGTCATCTCCCAGCTCTGTGTACTGATTGGTCCGGGCCTGAACACTCAGACCTTGACTGCTAAAGTTTTTTAATGTGTCTGTCTCGGGTATCAAAAGGTTGTTTTTTGTTTTTTTAAGACAGGTACTCTTAAAAAGGGAAAAAATGGACACCACCTAAAGGGGAAGAAAAATAAAAGACAAGAAAAGTAATCCATATTGATCAACATGAATAATGAACAGTACTTCTCTGTACAAATACAACTGAGAAAAAAAAGCTTCTAAAAACAAGTCAAGTTAAAGGGGTATTCCGCTGAAGTTATCCTTTTAATATGTTGCTGCCCAGAGACAAAACAAACAGCGAATTCTTACCTTTCCACGCTCCCCCAGTGTCCTCCTACAGCTGAACGATCCCACCTCCAAGACTGACTCATCTCAGCAGTGACAGCACACTCAGCCAATCACTTTCATCTCAGCAGAATACCTCTTTAAATCTCGCCCAAAAATTTTAGGACAAGAGTCTTACTTTTTCTTTGTCCATCCTGATTTGATCCTGCAGATAATGTAGCTAAATGCTGAAACACAGCAACAAATCTGTTGCAGATCCTGTACGATTGAAAAGGACCCTTAAATTTTTTACATTTTGCTTCCTTCTACTTCTAAGACGGATTTGCCCGCTCTGCCAATCACTGGTCGCAGTGGTGTCCTGTATCGGTCAGTGATTGGATGAGCTCTGCTCATGAGAATGTCCCTGCTCAGACAAGTCCGTCTTGGAAATAGGAAGAGTGATAAGAAGGGGACCAGATTACATCACATCTAAAGCTGCTGGGGACCACATTCTTTTTTTTATTATTTATTTTTTTTATCCCCAAAAGCACCCCAGCAAAATATATTTATAAAAAAAATGTATATTCTTAAACAACCCCTTTAAGGTGTACCCGTCATCGGGGCTGCTGCTGGATCAGTGGTGAATTCCACCTTCTGGGCGAAAGTTCGGGTATCCATGGCTACAAACGTGCATGAGACAGTAATTATGGTCTTATGTGTATTCGTAGCCATGGAGATCAAAACTTCCGCCCACAAATTGAAATTCACCGCTGATCCAGCAGCAGCCCTGATGACAGGTACACTTTATTGCTTTGAGGAGAAAATAGTTAGGCATGTTTGAC
Source organism: Dendropsophus ebraccatus (assembly GCF_027789765.1). Classification (NCBI taxonomy): domain Eukaryota; kingdom Metazoa; phylum Chordata; class Amphibia; order Anura; family Hylidae; genus Dendropsophus; species Dendropsophus ebraccatus. The sequence continues at coordinate 115,863,372 of NC_091460.1, forward strand.
TTTAACAAGATTGATCCTTTTGTTCTTGTGGAAATAAGGCACCTGGCAGTGGCTTTCTCATCTCTAAAACAGATAATATGTTCCATTTATAAAAGCCCTTAGAATGATAGGCTATGCATACTATGCTATACATATCCTTCTGATCACGGGGGGTTCAAATTTACTGATACCCTCACAGACTTTACAGCAGCTTATATGTATGCCAGTGATTTGAATCCACACAAGGACTTGATGTTTAGAATTCTAAAGTTACTAAAACTTATTTCACATGTATAAAGTAATGTAAAGGGTCAATTTTCTGAGAGGTCACATTTAAAGGGGTACTCCACTTATTAAAATTTAACCCTGTTCAATCCCCACTCATAATCTAAGCTTGTTTGTAATAGGCTTCTATTACATGAATTGGGCAGTTTGTCGGCAGCACATGGTGACTTACACCCTGAAGCTGCTGAAAATCCTTGCGTCTTCGTCCACGTGGTCTCGGGTCCTCTGTTCCCCCCTCCTTTCTGAGACCAAAGTCACATGAACTTGGTTTATTCTGTTGCCAGGCAAGCTGTAAGACCTCATCTGTAACCCCGCCCACCAATGAAATCACACCAATCAGTGAGCACCTGGCCAAGGGGCAGGGAAACAACAGAACAGTGACAGACTCCTGAGCAGTATAGGGAAAAAGGAAAGGAGGATCTTGTGTGGCGTCCAGTCAGTGTGTTGTGAGGTAAAATGAAGCAATGTCCTGTGTTTGTGAGGTAGAAACAGTGACAGAAAATATATCTGAATAAATCCTGTTAAATTTCACTACAATAGAGCCTGCTTAACTGCTTTATTAGGCGTGCTATAGAGAGGATACACTTTAGGGACCTGACCCAAGCCCCCGCTATTAGAAATGTCCCCTTGCCCCACACTTAGGGTGGTATTACACGTGCCGAGCAGGGACCGATAATACCTGTAAACGAGCGCTGATCTGCTAGATCGTTGCTCGTTTACTGGGCCTATAACACGGCCCGATAATCGTTTGACAAGAGCTGCAAGGACATTGTTACCAATGTCCTTGCAGCCCTTGCTAAACTGGCATACATTACCCATCCACGTTCCAGGGCTGCTCCTGCTGTCCGCTTCTCCCGGGGTCCCGTGCGCGCTCTAGCTTCACAGCGGCCTGTCAGCTGGTAGGCCGCTCAGCCAATCACAGGCCGGGACCGCCGCGGCCTGTGATTGGCTGAGCGGCCTATAACAAATTTTTCTGAATTTGATGCAACCAAAAATGCGAAATTTTGCACTTTGGAATTTTTTTGCGCTTACGCTGTTTACCATGAGGGATCATGAATTAAATAAATTAATATTTCAGGCAACTACGCACGCGGCAATACCAAACATGTTTATTTATTTTTATTTATAAAATGGGAAAAGGGGGGTGATTTGGACTTAATTAGAGGAGGGGGTTATTTATTAATAAAAACACTTTATTCTTTTTTCTCATCCAGTAATTAGAAGCCCCCTGTGGGACTTCTATATACACAGCACTGATCTCCCATTGAGATCAATGCTGTGTATATAATAGAGCACCGATTCATGAAGTCAATGAGTACGATTGACTTCTATATATAGTGCGCCCCTGCTGGACACTCCATTATAATTACAATGGATGTGTATGTAAATGTAATACAGTATACAGTGTTTTTGATTGATTACATTTATGGAATACTTTGGGGAGCAAGTGTCCTTGCTCCCCAAAGTATTCCATAAATGTAATCAATCAGTACATAACAGTAACCCGCCGAACTAGACTCAACTACTACTCTCATGGTGATGGGAGAGTAGTAGCTGGGTTATATTAGTGTTGCACGATGCACCGAAATATCGATACTACTATCAATATTCCGGGCCGAAAAACAGTTCGATACCAGGATTTCCTGGTATCGAAACTTTATGTTAAACTGCGCTATTATGCAGTTTAACATAAAGTATAGCGCAGAGAACACGGCCGGCAGCTATATGAGCGCCGGCCGTGTTCTCTGTGTGCCGCCCCCTGCTCCCACCTGTCACCTCCTCAGCGCGCACCCTCTTACCCCGTCGGCGCCAAATTCAAATAGCCGGCACATAGCTATTGCTAGTGCCGGCTATGTAACTATATAGATGCCGCTGTCACACTGACAGCGGCATTACCCCCCTCCTGAGCCCGCTCCATATACAGCGGGGGTCGGCTACTGTGTGTAGCAGACCCCCGCTGCTAATGACTGCGGGCAGAGCAGGGTCACGGGCTGGAGAGGGAGAGCGGTGTCCGGGAGAGGAGAAGGCTGGAGGAGGGGGCGGCAGGAGATGCAGCCACTACATCTGCACTGGACTATGAGGTGGTGGGGGCGGCAGGAGTGTGAGGAGGCGGGAGGCCGGGGCCGGCAGGAGACTCCGGAGTAGACACAACGTGGGGGGTTTACAGTCGGCCTGACTCTGACTGGGAGGGGCAGGGGGGCTGTAACCTGCAGATCACAGACAAATCCAGGTCACCGGTAAGCATGACCTGACACCAGGAATAGTAAAACTACAGCCCCCCATCATCCCCCCTGCTGGCTGGTGTGTGTTATATGGCTACAACCCCCATCATCCCCCCTGCTGGCTGGTGTGTGTTATATGGCTACAACCCCCATCATCCCCCCTGCTGGCTGGTGTGTGTTATATGGCTACAACCCCCATCATCCCCCCTGCTGGCTGGTGTGTGTTATATGGCTACAACCCCCATCATCCCCCCTGCTGGCTGGTGTGTGTTATATGGCTACAACCCCCATCATCCCCCCTGCTGGCTGGTGTGTGTTATATGGCTACAACCCCCATCATCCCCCCTGCTGGCTGGTGTGTGTTATATGGCTACAACCCCCATCATCCCCCCTGCTGGCTGGTGTGTGTTATATGGCTACAACCCCCATCATCCCCCCTGCTGGCTGGTGTGTGTTATATGGCTACAACCCCCATCATCCCCCCTGCTGGCTGGTGTCTGTTATATGGCTACAACCCCCATCATCCCCCCTGCTGGCTGGTGTCTGTTATATGGCTACAACCCCCATCATCCCCCCTGCTGGCTGGTGTCTGTTATATGGCTACAACCCCCATCATCCCCCCTGCTGGCTGGTGTCTGTTATATGGCTACAACCCCCATCATCCCCCCTGCTGGCTGGTGTCTGTTATATGGCTACAACCCCCATCATCCCCCCTGCTGGCTGGTGTCTGTTATATGGCTACAACCCCCATCATCCCCCCTGCTGGCTGGTGTCTGTTATATGGCTACAACCCCCATCATCCCCCCTGCTGGCTGGTGTCTGTTATATGGCTACAACCCCCATCATCCCCCCTGCTGGCTGGTGTCTGTTATATGGCTACAACCCCCATCATCCCCCCTGCTGGCTGGTGTCTGTTATATGGCTACAACCCCCATCATCCCCCCTGCTGGCTGGTGTCTGTTATATGGCTACAACCCCCATCATCCCCCCTGCTGGCTGGTGTCTGTTATATGGCTACAACCCCCATCACCCTCTGATTGTTAAAGTGTTACATGACTACAACCCCCATCCTCCTCGATAGCAGTTGTGTGTTACATGACTACAACCCCCATCCTCCCACCTGATAGCAGTTGTGTGTTACATGACTACAATCCCCATCCCTGGCAGCTGAAGTGTTATTGTCCATACTACCCGTCACTTTCCTGATCACGCACGATAAACCGAGCAAGTGCAGAAACCACCCAATTCAGTACCCCATAAAAAGAAGGTACTAAATAAAACTACAGATCACAGCTCAAAAAATGCCCCTCACCCCCCAGCCAGACAGGCAGAGAGATAAAAAAAAGTGAGTCAGAGTTGGGCAAGTTTTTATTTATTTTAAATAATGGGGACTTTATTTTTAAAGTAATAAAATTAGGGAACATAAATTGGTTCGTACTGACCTGAACCTGGGGGAGGGGAGGGGGGGGGGGGGGGGTCATTTCTATTCTTATGTTTTTTTTTTTTTTTTTTTTCTTAAATATAATTTTTTAAGTATCGAATTGGTATCGAGCATTGAAAAAAAAAAAAAGTTGGTATCGGTATCGAACTCAAAATTCTGGTATCGAGACATCACTAGGTTATATCGCCGCCGCCGCTGATGCTGCTGCTAATGGGCGCAGGGGGAGCCGGTCATCACTGTGCAGCTATCATCCCCTCCACTCCCCCCCCCCCCCCCCCCATGTGATGGCTGACTCCCCGCCCGGCCACCGCTCTCCGATCACACATGCCGGCTTCTGGTGCTTCCTGGTGTCCCCGGCTGGCATGTGTGATCGGAGAGCGGCGCCGGGCGGGGAGTCAGCCATCACATGGTGTAAAGTTTGGCCGGAGGAGGAGGGGGGAGCGGAGGGGGATGATAGCTGCACAGTGATGAGCGGCTCCCCCTGCACCCATCAGATGCAGCAGCAGCAGCGGTGGCGGCGATATAACCCAGCTACTACTCTCCCATCACCATGAGAGTAGTAGTTGAGTCTAGTCCAGAGCGGCGGGTGTTCGGCAGCGGCAGGCGTTCGGCAGCGGCGGCAGTTTACTGTTATGTACTGATTGATTACATTTATGGAATACTTTGGGGAGCAAGGACACTTGCTCCCCAAAGTATTCCATAAATGTATTCAATCAAAAACACTGTATACTGTATTACATGTACATGGTACTCATTGACTTCTATAAATAGTGCGCCCCTGCTGGACACTCCATTGTAATTACACACCCGATTCGTGACGTTATCTCTTTTTAGAGAATCTGAAGTCTCCCTGATCTACTAAATTACGGGAAATAGCCCTATATGTGCATTTCCCATAATAAATGTACATTAAAAATTTGTCTAACTTTCCGTAAGTAATAACATATTAAAAAATAGTTTGGGCCGGAGTTGTCCTTTAAGCTATTGCAAAGCTACAAATCCCATCATGCCTGGACAGACAAAGCTTTAAAGTGACTGTACCACCAGGCCCAGGATGAAGCACCGGAGGCGGGCCGACCCACCCTTAGTGGGAGGAAACCCCAGCCCCTCCATGACGTGACTCCATTAGAATCAATGGAACCCTATCATAGAGGGGCGGGGGTTTTCTCCCACTTAGGATGGGTCGTCCCACCTCCAGTGCTTCAGCCTGGGCCTAGTGGTACAGTCACTTTAAAGGGGTATTCCACTCAAATTAAATTCTCAATTTACTGCTACGCTTGGGGAAACATTAACAGCGTATTTTTACCTTTATGAAAGTTTAATTTGAGTGGAATACCCTCTTAACTGTCTAGGCATGATGGGAACTGTAGTTTTGGTACAGCTGGGGTGCTGCAGTTTGACTCCCCTGGCACAGACAGTCAAAGAGGAAGTCACTACTGCTCAACTCTCAAAGGGGTGTCAATCCAAGTGACCTCTCTGTTGAGGACTTTGCGGAGGTGACCACCCTCCATCAGGATATCGGACACCATAACTAATCTCGCCGATAACTAGTAACAACAGGATGGCCTAGGGGAGAAGGGCAAATGCCCAGGACTGGCGAATACAGTCAAAAAGAGACTAAATGGACCCTCATTTTGTGTGATCTCTGGGGTCTCATTAGTGAGACCCCCAGTCATTATACTATTAGCCCCTGCCTGTGTATAGGTAATACAGTTTATTGGTGTGATAATGGTCAGTACGTGACTTAACCACCCAATGCTTCACTACTGCCACTTTAAAGTGTCACTGTCATTTAATTTATTATTTTTTTTACAGAAATCAATAGTACAGACGATTTTAAGAAACGTTGTAATTGGGTTTATTAGGCAAATATGCCATTATCTGCATTCAAAAAGACTTTCCCTAGGTCCCCCCCCCCCTCTCGTTCAACCCCCCTTTTTGAGGAAATCTTAACTCTTTTACATTAGTCGAGCCCTGTGTAACCTATGGAGAGGGGAGGGGGGAGATTAGTCGCCAGCAGAGAGCAGTGAACAAAGTATTACACAGCAGGTACTGTGTGAAAGCTGCTATTCAGAGGTCAGTGCTGACTTCAGAGTAGATAGCCCTGTGATGTAGCTGTAAATTAACTCTTTGTTGTCCTGTTTTGGTGTCTCATCTCCCTCCACCCCTCTCCATATAAAACCATGAAGACAGGGGGGGGGGGGGGGAGAGCCATAAACTGCCTTTTCATGATAAAAATGCATTTTTCAGCTAATAAACCCAATTACAAAGTTTCATAAAATCGCCTCTACTATTCATTTCTGCAAAAATAAAAATTTAACCGACAGTGAGACTTTCAGATTCCTCGCTAGTGTGTCTTCACCTTGATGTGCCACACCAACATGTAACCAAATCACCAAAACAGTGGCCAGCGATTGGTCATATACTGATTTTTTTTTTTTTTTTTTTAATTTAGGCTGGGTTCTGACAAAAAACACTGGACAAAACCGGTCTGTTTTTTTATTATTGTTTTGCTGCTCAAAAAAAAAAAATGCTGCCCAGGTGTGAACTGAGCCTGAGAAGAGCCTAGAAACGCAGGTGACCCCCCCCCCTCTGTGACGTCACTCCTGTGCCCACTGGTATGGACAGCCGTGGAGACACGTGAGGCTTCCGTTAGGTCCGTTAGACACCGGGCCGTACACCCTGCAGGGCACAGCACGGGCTCCTACCTGGTAGTTGGTGGTGCAGAGGGACCTGCGCAGCCTCTCCTGTCCCGGTGCCCACAGTCTCCCTGCCCGCCACACAGCGCTCTGCAGCTCGGGCTTCCCTCTCCACAGCAGCGCAGCTCCCCGGCCCTGGCCCCTCAGCAGAAGCTGAGCTATCGAGGCGCTGATGATCCTGCAGCTCCCGGCCATGCAGAGGAAGGGCAAACACCACACCCGGAAACCCAGGGGGAGCTCACCAAGGACCAGCCGACGACTCCACAGCTCCGAAACAGGAAGAAGAACTACAGCTCCCACCAACCACCGCTTCACCAGCGACCAATGGCTACACTCGGGAAGCCGCCTGAACTACATCTCCCAGCGGTCCTCGCTTTGCGTCAACAAATGACAAGAAAACGTACAAGGCAACCGCCACTTCCGGTGCTTCGGCTCGTCCAATGAGCGTAAGCTGCAGTGGCCGGACTACATCTCCCCTCATGCATCGGTGTGCGCATGTGCCGGCTATCACGTGGAGAAGCAGATTCTGGTGACATTGTGTAAGTCACCTGACCTTGTGGCCGGCTCTCCGGCTAGGAGGTGATGCTTGTGGGATCAGAGGTCGTGCACTGCGGATGTTATACTAAATGACCATAACCCATACATAATAACGATAAGGACAATGATGTTACAAGGGACTGAACTATGGTAAAATCTTTTAATTCCATTAATAGCAGCCAGTTTTGAGCCTTAAAGTGGATCTTTAAAGAAGTTTGGCGAAAAATATTGTATTGTCCTCCAAAAATCCCCAATATACACTTATTACGGGAAATGCTTATAAAGTGCTTTTTTTCCCTGCACTTACTACTGCATAAAGGCTTCACTTCCTGGATAACATGGTGATGTCACTTCCTGGATAACATGGTGATGTCACTTCCTGGATAACATGGTGATGTCACTTCCTGGATAACATGGTGATGTCACTTCCTGGATAACATGGTGATGTCACTTCCTGGATAACATGGTGATGTCACTTCCTGGATAACATGGTGATGTCACTTCCTGGATAACATGGTGATGTCACGACTAGAGATGAGCGAACTGTTCGGACTTCTGGTCCGAAGGCAGTTCACTCTCTCGTCATGCCTGTGATCCCGGCCGCATACTTGCGCTCCAGGGAATATGCGGCCAGGATATTCCAGGGAATCGATGTTGAAATCCCTGTTGAATCTCGTCATCACAGGCATGACGAGAGCGAACTGCTTTCGGACCAGAAGTCCAAACATTTCGCTCATCTCTCGTCACGACCTGACTCCCAGAGCTGTGCAGACTGTGGCTGCTGGAGAGGATGATGGCAGAGGGACACAGGGCACTGGAGGGACACTGAGCATCCCTCTGCCATTATCCTCTCTAGCAGCCACAGCCCACACAGCTCTGGGAGTCGGGTCGTGACATCACCATGTTATCCAGGAAGTGACATCACCATGTTATCCAGGAAGTGACATCACCATGTTATCCAGGAAGTGAAGCCTTGATGCAGTGGTAAGTGCAGGGAAAAAGCACTTTATAAGCCTATCCCCAGGACTGTGCCATAACCATAGCAGAACTAATACTACCATAATAAAAAAGCATTTTTGCAGGCCCTTTAACATGACCAAACCAAGACTAAGGATGGTCCGAACGTGCCGAGGTTGGGGTTCGTATGAACCCGAACACTCGGCATCAGATTCCTGCTGTCTGGCCGCTCCGTGCAGCGGGTGGATACAGCGGGAATCTCCACGGAGCGGGCAGAGAGCGGGAATTATTGCCGAGAGTTTGAGTTTGTACGAACCTGAACCTTGGCAGGTTCGGACCATCCCTACCAAAGACCTATCTAAGGACACCAGGGACACCAGGGACTTCACAACGAGTGGAGTATAAAACATAAAATGGCTGATTTATTGGATAAAAGCAGTAAAAATGTACATAAAATAAGCAATTACGCATTTCAGGAGTTGCATCTCCCTTCATCACATGCAATCTGATGAAGGGAGATGCAACTCCCAAAACGCGTAATTGCTTATTTTATGTACATTTTTACTGATTTTATTCAATAAATCAGCCGTTTTATGTTTTATACTCCACTCGTTTTGAAGGAATTTTTGGCAGCGCCAGGTTATCTACCCAGGTCCTTTTTTTTTCTTCTTCTCTCCACTGCATAAAACTACGGGTTTCAACACTGGGAGAGTCCCGTTTTCTGGATCCTTTGGCCAGCAGCCATCATCCGATGCAATGAGCTACCCCAAAGTGGGGTGATACGCATAAAGCCCAAGGGGCTAAAAGGTGAGAGTCCACCTATACTTTTATTTCACCCATTTTCACGTAACAGGATTACACGAGGCGCCATCCTCCCGGCTCCTTTTTTCCTCTTGTCTTATTTCAGAACTACACAGGACTTGGAGAGAGCTGAAAAGATTAACCTTGGTAACACAACATTTCATCATGGATTAAAATCCTGCAGAACACGCAAAGTCCCCCTGCTCACGCCAGCACATGTCTAGGCCCATTTGAAGTTCACCAATGACCATCTGGATTATACATGGGAGAAGGTCATGTGTTCAGATGAAACCAAACTAGAATTTTGGGTTTTAACTCCACTCGCCGTGTTTGGAGGAAGAAGAATACAGTCCCAACCATGTAGCATGGAGGTGGAAACATCATACCTTGGAGGGGCTTTTCTGCATAGGGGTCAGGACGACTGCGGTTTTGAAGGGAGGTTGGATGGGGCCATGCATCACAAGATTTTGGCCAGCAACCTCCTTCCCTCAGTAGGAGCATTGAAGATGGGTTGTGGCTGGGTCTTCAAGCATGGAAATGACCAGAAACACACAGTGCAATTCATTTGCAAAGGTCCTTTTACATGAGTTGATTTCTCAGCAAGGGTCCGCGGCAAACAAGTGCAGACCTTACACAGCACGAGAAATCGAGGGGGGGGGGGTCTGGATGAGCGATCCATGTATCGTTCATGCAGCCATGGAAACTGACAGTATGGATATACATATATCTGTGCTGTTGGTTTCCAGATCAGTGTATACTTACCTAGTGTACTGCTGCTGTGATCCGGCATCCTCTTCAACTTTCCCGTCCAGGGGCTGTGTCTTTAGGCCCCACCTTCTTCAACTGTCAATCATTCTGGAGGAGGTGGCGGCTTGAAGACAGCAGTCTGACGGGAGAGCTGAAGAAGAGGATGCAGCATACTAAGTAAGTATGCACTGCTGTACGATCTGCAAACTGGCAGCATGGATATATGGATTGTTAGTGGTCTCACATGCTTTGTTTACAGTGGTCGACTATGATAAATTTTTAAACATGTTCTTGTTCTAAACAGACGATTAGCCGAGGATTTCCCGGTCCTCAGCTGATTGCTGTCACTTTTACACAGGTCAATGACAGGTCCTGACCAATAATCAGCGGGTGTAAAAGGCCTTTCTCTGTAAGAAGCATTTCAAGGTCCTGGAGTGACCTAGCCAGTCTCCACACCTGAACCCAATCGAAAATCTTTGAAAGGAGATGTAACTCATTGTTGCCCAGTGACAGACCCAAAACCTGAAAGATCTGGAGAAGATGTATATGGAGGAGTGGGACACAATCCCTGCTGCAGTGTCTGCAAACCTGGTCAACAAACAAAGGTTTCTGGACCAAATATTCAGTTCTGCTTTCTTACGTATTAAATACTTATTTCATGCAATAAAATGCTAAATAATTATTTAAAAACCAAAAATGTGATTTTCTGGATTTTTTTTTATAGATTCTGTCGCTCACAGGTGAAGTATTACTACAAAAAATATTACACACCTCTCCATTCTTTGTGGGAACATTTGTAAAATCAGCAGCGTATCAAATACTTACTTTGGATTCCATGGGTCCGTACACCGTGTGTACAGGTGGGGGGAGGGGGCAGTTCTAGTGAAACTAGACTAATTGTTGTATTGGGGACCAATTATAATAGAAATAGAATATTAATGTAGGTAGGAGCAGGACATAGAGGATTGCATTGTCTGCTGGAGCAATACATGAAGATCGCAATAATAGTATAATAATATTGTCCCGACACTGCCATGTTGCAGGCATCTACAGCTGTGATCAATGTGGTTCTTCTAGCGTCAACAAAATTGTCACAATATGCATGATGTGCCACATATTTAGACGTAAGGGCCCTATTACACCGGACGATTATCGTGCGAAAAGTCGTTATATCGTTCGAATTTAAACGATAATCGTTCTGTGTAATTTCAGGCAACGATCGAAAAATCGTTCGTATGTCGTTGATCGTTGATTTAGATGTGAATGTAAAATTATTGTTAATCGTTCGCTGTAATTCCACATTCGTTCTCTCAAGTTCCGCATTTTTTCACTTATCGATCAGTGTAATTGCACATTGTCCATTGCTTTGCTGGGATCAGAAGGAATAAACGATCATAGTAACGATTGCAATAACGATCGTATCTAACGACTATCCTTCTGTGTAATATAGTAAACGATTTCAGGTTAACAATAATCTCGTTTGCGATCGTTTATCGTTAGTTGTTAATCGTTAAAAATCGCTCCGTGTAATAGGACCCTAAATCAAATGAAATATGTATATATTATTATATATTATATATTATATTTTATATTATATTATATTTTTAGAAATTTCCTGTAGCGCCAACATATTCCACAGAACTATTAAGAGATTGCTCCCTGTGATACTATATACCTGTGTAAAACACATAGGCATGGCTATTTGCATGTAAGTACCTACGAAAAACCTGTTTCTAGGGACTAGGTAACAAAATAAACAGTCAAACAATACAATTGCGGTGACGGAATGTTGCTGCAATCTTAAGTTTTCCAACATATTTTCAGTTCTATCTTGTTTTATTATCCTTGTTCTTTTTCAATAAAGTTGTTGAGAAAAAAAGGCGTTCTGCAGCGTGTGGTTCACACCCCCATCTCTCTGGCAGAAGGATTACAGCTGCTGTTTTGAGTGGACTGTCACCTCCTGCGCTCTGCTGCTGCTGTCCCCGCTGCTGTCGGCTTAGCAAGGAGATGAGCTTCTTGTTGTGAGTGTCACCATGTCATCCTCTGCATTGTCACCAGGTGCTGCCTGCTCTCAGACACTTAGTCTTCCTGTCTGCACAATCTATCATTTTCTCTCTATTGTTGCAGAGTGATCTGTCCATTGTCACCCAGAGTTAATTGTCTGCCACTCTGGTGGTTTATGTCCATTGTCTGTCTGGACTCGGGGTTGAATTCTACGCCTTTGCACTGGTAGACTGACGTTTTCTTCTGGCTATTATAGTATGGGGCTTTGTGTTCTCCTCTGTAGGTGTCATCCACATAATGGCCAGGAGGATCCTATTTAGTAAACTTTTCAGGACATCTGGGCCTAGTCTGCACAGTTCCACACACTCGCTATAGTGTTATCGTCTTCTACAAAAGGACTAGGTCATTAGAGGGCATGATATGATTTTTGCTGGCTTAAAAACAATGTTTTATAGGATAGAATTTTATGTGTTTTATTTGTATGTAAAATAATTTGAGAAACTCTATACTTTGAAATCAGCCGTATTAGCAAATGCTCTATAAGGACCCCAAAACTTTATTTGGGGGTATATGACTGACTGAGGGGGGACCTCTGACCAATGTAAAAGAACTGCGTTGTGCAGGGCAAGCTCTAGGTCAATGTGATGTACTACATCAGGGAACCCACATACACTGGTGTAGTGCCGACACACTTCTATTATTTAAAGTAGAGACAGGTACCCCATTGCAACTTTGTTGATGTAGTTCGGGGTTGGAAACCTTGGCTCTCCAGCTGTTGCAAAACGACAGCTCCCATCATGCCTGGACAGCCAAATCTAAAGCTTTGGCTGTCCAGGCATGATGGGAGCTGTCGTTTTGCAATAGCTGGAGAGCCAAGGTTCCCTACTCCTGTACTAAATCAACAAAGTTGCAGTGGGTTACCTGTCTCCCCTTGAAATATGAGTAGTCTGCAGGGCACTACACCAGTGTATGTAGGCTGCAATCTATTAGAAATACCAGGCGGTGCTCAAGCCACATACAGAACAGTCAATCAAGTAGCAAGTAGGGAAACAGCGGCACTCACCCTTGTATGCTTTTCATGGACTTTGTAGTAGTCTGCAGAAGCGCCATGTGGGCACAAAAAGGCTATCACCATCTGTCTGTTGATGTCCACACGTTTTATTTGATACAGTTTCATTAAAAAGGCCTTAAAAAGCTAGATTAGATTAGACTTAAAAATATATGTCAATGTAACAAATGAATAAAGGAAAGATGGTGACACTCACCTGCATTTCTTCATTCTGTCATTTATTTGCAAAAGCTTACATACAGTGTGCGGGCAGAAGAAGTGCTAAATCAGTGCCAACAGCTGTCATCTTGTTCCTGTCCAGCATCTGCTTTACAGGTCCGTACACTGTATGTGAACTTTCACAAATAAATGACTAAACGTGGGTGAGTGCCGCTGTCTTTGCACACCAGTCCACACTAGTAGAGCACTGTAGGCCTTTGTTTTAGCATCGAATATATGCTGAACTTTGTATTGCTGACCTTTCCATTTTCGCTGAAGTGTTTTTATATGTAATTTGTTTTTTTGTACCTTCAAAATGTTTTATCCTATTCATTAACTCTGGTCAGCAGTCTACCCTGACACTGAAGATAACTCAGTAGGTATTGTTTGGTCCCCTTTATACTATGTGACAGAGAAAATCTGAAGGATTAACAATGGCTTGTTCATTGATATTCGTTTCCGTAAAAATAAGTAAAAAAACAAAACTGAAATACTGCACTGTTAACAGGCCCCTGTTATGCTGCGTTTACATTGAGCGATAATTCGCCCAATCGAACAATTAGTGATTTAGAAGTAACGATGTGTTTTTTATAACGATCAGCGTTTAGAGGGAACGATATATCGTTTGGAAAATTCGTTATTGCGATCGTGTTAAGATCGCTTAAGCCCATCTCACACATTGGGTGAATGAGAGATACCAGTGGCACAGACCTTTTTTTTAAATCGCCGGACAGTTATCGCGCACAGCGCCAGTCTTTTCAGGAGCATCGGCACAGAGCACTGGTGCTCCTTGATTGATTCTAAAGAAGCTGCATCACAGAGGTGAGGGGGTTTCTTCACACTCGGGGTCAGCAGGCCTGTCCCCTGTGCACTGGACTGGTGCTCCCGAAAACACCAGTACCATGGGTGGGAACCACGCAGTGGTTCAAAAAAGTGCCACGCCACCGGCATCCCCGCACTGGCGCCGATCCATTAAGGTATAAAACCCAAAGCGATGTACCTGATGATAGCGAAAAATATTTCTGAGTCTCCGGAGTACCCCTTTCAGGTTGCCCTATGTCGACATAACTCCTAATAATTCCTACAGCAATGTTTTCAATTCAAGGAACAAGACTACAGCGGAAGTATTTTTTTGTTTTGTTTGATTGAGAACAGTTTGCCTAAACTGCAGAACGCTATATGTAGTGTATATGATGACAAAATCATGACCTATCTCTGGTAATACCTAGCTGGGGAGCTGTCTGAACATGTGACATGGATTTTAACACACACATATACTGTATATATATTTATATATACAAACTCTTGCTCAGTTCTCTTCACTTTTTGGGCACCCAGTCTTAAAGTACTCGCTATCTGAACGTTTTTGTGAGCTTGGATGGTGGGTTGTACCTGGTGAGTTTAACACTGGTGAGGCTTCACATACAGTATAGTACTGTATAAGACTGCTGGAGTGAATATACATTACAGTAGTAGTATAGTCAGTGCACCGCCATCTCCCAACCTGTACAGTACTGTATAAGACTGCTGGAGTGCATATACAGTACAGTAGTAGTACAGTCAGTGCACCACCATCTCCAATCCTGTACAGTACTGTATAAGACTGCTAAAGTACATATACAATACAGTAGTAGTAGAGTCAGTGCGCCACCACCTCCCATCCTGTACAGTACTGTATAATACTTCTGAAATACATATACAGTATAGTAGTAGTACAGTCAGTGCACCACCATCTACCATCCTGTACTGTATAATACTGCTGAAATACATACACAGTACAGTAGTAGTATAGTCAGTGCACCACCATCTCCCATCCTGTACAGTACTGTATAAGACTGCTGGAGTGCATATACAGTACAGTAGTAGTACAGTCAGTGCACCACCATCTCCTATCCTGTACCGTATAAGACTGCTGGAGTGCATATATAGTACAGTAGTAGTACAGTCAGTGCACCACCATCTCCCATCCTGTACTGTATAAGACTGCTGGAGTGCATATACAGTACAGTAGTAGTACAGTCAGTGCATCACCATCTCCTATCCTGTACAGTATAAGACTGCTGGAGTGCATATACAGTACAGTAGTAGTACAGTCAGTGCATCACCATCTCCTATCCTGTACAGTACTGTATAAGACTGCTGGAGTGCATATACAGTACAGTAGTAGTACAGTCAGTGCACCACCATCTCCCATCCTGTACTGTATAAGACTGCTGGAGTGCATATACAGTACAGTAGTAGTACAGTCAGTGCACCACCATCTCCTATCCTGTACTGTATAAGACTGCTGGAGTGCATATACAGTACAGTAGTAGTACAGTCAGTGCACCACCATCTCCCATCCTGTACTGTATAAGACTGATGGAGAACATATACAGTACAGTAGTAGTACAGCCAGTGCACCACCATCTCCTATCCTGTACAGTACTGTATAAGATTGCTGGAGTGCATATACAGTACAGTAGTAGTACAGTCAGTGCATCACCATCTCCTATCCTGTACAGTACTGTATAAGACTGCTGGAGTGCATATACAGTACAGTAGTAGTGCAGCCAGTGCACCGCCATCTCTCATCCTGTACTGTATAAGACTGCTGGAGTGCATATACAGTATAGTAGTAGTACAGTCAGTGCACCACCATCTCCCATCCTGTACTGTATAAGACTGATGGAGAACATATACAGTACAGTAGTAGTACAGCCAGTGCACCACCATCTCCCATCCTGTACTGTATAAGACTGCTGGAGTGCATATACAGTACAGTAGTAGTACAGGCAGTGCACCACCATCTTCCATCCTGTACAGTACTGTATAAGACTGCTGGAGTGCATATACAGTACAGTAGTAGTACAGTCAGTGCACCGCCATCTCCCATCCTGTACAGTACTGCATAAGACTGCAGGAGTGCATATACAGAACAGTAGTAGTACAGTCAGTGCACCGCCATCTCCCATCCTGTACAGTACTGTATAAGACTGCTGGAGAGCATATACAGTACAGTAGTAGTACAGTCAGTGCACCACCATCTCCCATCTGTTACAGTGCTGTGGTGGGGGACTCTATACAGTAAAGGATGAGTGAGGAGTTAGTGACTACTGTACTATAATTGCTGGTTTTGTTGAATGTTTCTTGTGTATAATGTAATGTACAGTGTGGTGCTGCTCTGTAATGTACTGTAGTGATTATACTGGGCACTATACAATATAATATATGGGTATTGTAGGTAATTATTGGTGTGTGCTGGAACCAATTAAACACATTTACATTATTTCCTATGAAAAAACACTGCTCGCTTCTCAGAGTGCCTTCCTAAACCAACTACGTTTGAGAACCAAGGTACCACTGATATATATTTGTCCACCACAGCTTTGCTGGTTGCAACTAAAGACTGTCAACAATTTCTCAACCAGAGTATATCTGACTTATCAGAACTTATATGCAATGCAATAGTCCAGTGGCTTTGGGAAAGTTTTTGCTTATGTCAGATAACCTCTGTACATTGTATACAGTGCTTGGTGTAAGGCCTATACTACCCAGAATCCAGACCGATAATTTAGCCAGTAAGAATTTGTGTAAATGAATGAAGATGAACTTCCATTGGGGCATATCCTTAGACTATACCATAAATATCTCATACTGTAGATGAGAGTCCACCTCCGGGACACCTCCACGGGTCAGACTCCTACTGATGGCATATCTTAATGATATTGTATAAAGAGTTGTGCGGGGATTTTAAAAAATTGTATGTGGCTGGGGCTTTCTAAACATCAAAGGGAGGCTATACTCACCCACCCTGAGCCCCCACAGCTGCCAGTCTTTGCTCATGACTGCTACTTCCTGGAGATGTGTCATCCCCATAAGAAGTGCCCGCTCAGCCAATCAATGACTGAGGCAATACAGACACTGTTGTGCTCAATAATTCCCTGAGTGGGTTGGTTCCTATGGGGATGATGTATCACCAGGAACAATTAAGTAGTCGGGACCTCGAGCATCAGCATTGTAACAGGGGGACTCTGTTTTTGTGTACCAGAATCTGCGAACCAGTAGGATCTTTGCTTTCTTCTGTCCTATTACCTCTTCTCTTCCTGCTCTCCTGTTACACTCTTTCCACCCAACCACATTGCGCCTTACACGCTGGATTGGAAGTTAGTCCCTTGAGTGAAGTAGGAGTCTTAGGATTCTGTGGAGAAAGGACGCAGACCAGATAGCTCTCCACAGTGGTTCTACTTGGGCCCTGGTCCTCTGCCAGGTCCCCCAGGAAGAGTAGTCTAGTCTTAGTCAGTGCCCTGCATGGGTAGGACGCAGGACAGCGCTCTCGTACCAATTTTTCTCTCAGTGTCTATACACAGCACTATGCAGTGCTAAAGCAGGGTAGGCGACTATAGCTTTTTTTTTCTTTTTTTTTTATACCATCTCCAGGCATATAAAATTTACCATGTAAGGCCACTTTTATACATACATAATGTAAGAAAGAAAAAAGGCTGTATCTGTATATTTGCTGACCCCCTGATGCTTTCATAAAAATGCTTTGCTGTTTTTACTGTAACTAGACCAGTGAGTTCAGTGGTTTTAAAACTGCTAGAGTCTTTGGGTCCTATTACACGGAGCGATTTTTAACGATAAACGATTGCAAACGAGATTGTTTATTGTTAACCTGAAATCATTCCCCATATTACACAGAACGATGGTCGTTAGTTACGATCGTTATTGTGATCATTACTATGATCGTTTATTCCTTCTGATGCCCGTAAAACAATGCACAATGTGCAATTACACTGAACGATTAGTGAACAAATGCGGAACTTGAGCAAACGAATGTGGAATTACAGCAAACGATTAGCAATGATTTTAGGCTTAAATTAGGGATGGTCCGACCCTGCCGAGGTTCGGGTTCGTACGAACCCGAACTCTTGGCAATGATTCCCGCTGTCTTCCTCATCCGTGGAGAGGGTGGATACAGCGGGAGGACCGCCTGGAAAACTGGGATACAGCCATAGCCATAGGCTGTATCCCAGTTTTCCAGGCAGTCCTCCCACTGTATCCACCCGCTGCACGTAGCGGCCAGACAGCGGGAATCTGATGCCGAGTGTTCGGGTTCATACGAACCCGAACCTCGGCAGGTTCGGACCATCCTTAGTTCAGATCTAAATCAACGATCAATGGCATACGAACGATTTTACGATCGTTGCCTGCAATTACACAGAACGATTATTGTTTAAATTCGAACAATATAACGATTTTTCGCACGATAATCGTCCCCTGTAATAGGGCCCTTTGGGACCCCGACCAATCCCTAGAATGCACGAGAGCATTTGTGGCCACACGGCTGCTTTCCTTTTAAGAGTCCATTCACACACTTAGGATCTGCTGCAGATATCAATGTAACAAATTGATGGAAGACAGAAAATTTTCAGCATCAAATCTTCTGTACGTGTGAATAGACCCTAATGGAACTCTAGTCCCATACCCCTGTGCAGAAAGACTGTGAAGAGGCCAACATGCCCAGTCAGTGCTGTGGCTCCTTCATTCTTAAGATTAGTAAGGGTCTCAGCAGTCGGACCCCCACTGATCATAAGGTGATGGTGTCTACTAGATATACGCCGTCACGTTATTAGATGCTTGAGCACAGGCCAGGGCACAAGCTGTAAATATATTTCCAGCAACGCATTCCCACTTCTCTGACTGCACGTGTTGCATGTTTCCTGACATTATGATATTGATTGTTGCTCAGGGATACTTGGATCTGTGCTGCAGGGTGGAACAGCTGGGCCTCTTGCTTTCTTTTCTTTTTCTTCCCACGTGCATTGTGTCATTGCTCTGTAAAGGCCGCGTGTTTCCATTATTCATGACTGTTGTGCTGCAAGTTGCTTATAATATAGTATAAGGCTCAACCGAGTTTATTTTAATTTTGTCAAATTTTATTTCATCACACTTTAATATTAACCATAAAAAATAGAAGAGCGGTATTTTAAGGTTGAGGAAAAAAAATCTGGAAATCTTCAATCTCTAAAACATCAACATTAGTATTTATTCACAGATTAACCCTTTGAAGACCAAGCCTAAAATGACCCAGTGGACCTCGCCAATTTTCATTTTTGCACTTTCGTTTTTTCCTCCTCCCCTTCTAAGAGCTCTAGCACTTTCCATAACGTGTATGATGGAAGCCCCGAAATATTATTTACGAAAATATAAATTGTTGAAATTGGAAAAAGGAATGCAATATTGTAACCTTTGGGGGGTTCCTGAGTCTACGTAATGCACTATACGGTAAAAGACTTGATACCATTATTCTATAGGTCAGCCGGAACACAACCATATGCAGGTTTACATAGATTTTGTAATGTTTTATTTTATTTTTATGAAATCCTTTTTTTTTTTTTGCAATTAATTAGTAATAAAATGGGCCTATTGTGACTCCTATAACGGTTTTAGTTTTTCACCTACAGGGCTATATGGGGTATCATTTTTTGCGCCATGATCCCTTCTTTTTATTAATACCATAGTTGTGTAGATAGGACATTTTAGTCACTTTTTATAATTTTTTTTTTTTTAAATATATAATATAACAAAAAAATCTGTAATACTGGCGCTTTTTTTTCCTCTTTTCGTTTATGCTGTTCACAGTACGGAATGCTGATTGTTATATTTAAATAGATCAGAAAATTATGCACACTACGGTCAGTAGTGGATTATAATAGGGGCGTTTTGGGCGGCAGCCCGGGGCCCTGAGCTCCTGGGGGGCCCATGACCACCCAAAAAAACTTATACTTTCAATGGTGTACTGTCTCCTGGCTACACTTCCGCCATGATTTGCAAAAAATCACAGTTTTTTTATGTCAATTTTGCACAAATCAGGACATCATGACATTATCTATCCTGTACTATGAACGCCAGGCTAGTGCTTCCATAGTTACAGTGGGGTGGGGGGGCCCAGGCTTGGTGAACAGCCCGGGGCCTATGGTAAAGTTAATCCGCCCCTGACTACGGTATATTATGTGTTTATTTAATTATTTTTATATGTTTTATTTATATTATGGGATGGAGGTGATTTTAATCTTTATTAGGGGAGAGGCTTTGGGGTATTTCTAAAACATTTTAACTTTTTTTTTTACACATTTTAAGTTCCCTTGGGGGACTTTTACATGCCATCTTTAAATAAAAATAATAATAAATAGCAAACACTGATCATTGCTTTGCTATAGGCATAGCATTGATCAGTGTAATAGGCGCTCTGCTCATTGAGCCTGCCTGTGGCAGACTCAATGAGCAGAGCGCCGATCTAACCTCACGGAGGAAGGTAAGAGACCTCCGGCAGTCCGGCACAGCAATCGGGACCCCTGCAGCCGGCCCCCACCTGCTATGAAGTGCGTTTCGCCCAGGGTCTTCTGGTGACAGGCAGCTAGGGCGTAGAGGTGCGTCCTAGGTCGTCTAGGGGTTAAAGGAGAAGTCTGGCGAAAATATTTATTAAAGTATTGTATTGCCCTCCACAAGTTATACAAATCACCAATATACACTTATTAAGGGAAATGCTTATAAAGTGCTTTTTTCCCTGCACTTACTACTGCATCAAGGCTTCACTTCCTGGATAACATGGTGATGTTACTTCCTGGATAACATGGTAATGTCACTTCCTAGATAACATGGTGATGTCACTTCCTGGATAACATGGTAATGTCACTTCCTAGATAACATGGTGATGTCACTTCTTGGATAACATGGTGATGTCACATCCTGGATAACATGGTGTCACGATCCAACTCCCAGAGCTGTGCGGGCTGTGGCTGCTGGAGAGGATGATGGCAGAGGGATGCTCAGTGTCCCTCCAGTGCCCTGTGTCCCTCAGTGTCCCCCTGCCATCATCCTCTCCAGGAAAAAAGCACTTTATAAGCATTTCCTGTAACAAGTGTATATTGGTGATTGGCATAAATTGGGGGGGGGGGGCAATACAATACTTTAAAAAAAATTTAACCTGACCTCCTTTAATTCAAAAGACTTTTCACTGATAAACTTTTTGTTCAGGTTAAAAGCTAGCACTTAGACTAATCAAACATGGTGGAAAGTAAAACTGGCTCAGTTGCCTTTAGCAACCAATCAGATTCCACCTTTCATTTTCCAAAGATTCTGTGAGGAATGAAAAGTGGAATCTGATTGGTTGCTAGGGGCAACTGAGCGAGTTTCACTTTACACCATGTGCCTTGCATAGAGTATCTCCCTCTATGGCAGACTCATGACAATTTATTATATGGTTGCTAACTTATTTACCAATAAATCTCTTTTACTTGATTGTTGGAGGTGGGGGTCTGTTTAGACGGACGATGGTTTGACGATTTTGCAGCAACAAATTGTTTTTGATGCCGTTTAGACAAAGCAATAAATCGTTCGAAAAAAATGTTTTTACGATTATGGTTTTAACATCACTTAAGGCCATCTCACACACTAGGGTGAATCTGCGAAAGACTGTTTAGACGAAGCGATCTGCTAATTATCAGTGAGCGACCAGAGATGATTTGAAAACACGTTGAAAGACCACGATGAATGATTTCTCGCTGGTCGCTTGATCGTTAGCTGTGTTTACACAAGCCGATTATCACTCAAATGTGATTATCGTGCAAATTTGAACAATAATCGCTCCGTGTAAGCGTAAGACCATAAGAGAAGCTAGATCTATGGCAACAGATCATCTGTTGGTGTAATAGGGCCCTTAGATTGATAACCTGTCTTGGTGCTATTCCAGCAGAGCCCAGTCCTGCTGCTCAACACTTCTGGCTTTAGCTTGAACAGAAGGATGTGCCTACTCTGCCAATCAGTGGTTCATTTCAATGTAAAAAGTACAACTCTTTTAATAAAAAAAAAATTATTAATGAAGGCTATTTTCTCTTATTGAATTTGAATACAAGAGAAGCAGGATCTTGCATTCTGTGTGTGCAGATATAGGAGACATCATAGCAGCTAGCTGAACAACTGATTATCAAAGACAGAACCTTCACCACATAAATCTGGTAAAAATTCCATATGCATACTCACCATACTCACAATCCCTTGCCAATGCAGCCCTGCTGTCCTCTGGTCCCTGATGCTCTTAGCTGTTTCCTGCTGGCGACTGTGGAGGAGCTGCTCACACATCAAACCACTGGCACAGGTGTTGACCTGCCTCAGACTGTTATTAGGTGAGCAGACAGTTTGTGGATGGTTGTCATGTCACAGGAGGGATCTCCTGCTGTGGCTGATCAGGTTAGGTGAGTATGCTTTTTTTTATATACTAAAGGACTCTGGTTGACCTCAGAGAGATTAACCAAAACACAGCAGAGACACAATCACGTGTCTCGACGTCAGTGTATTCTACCTAGAATACACTGACGTCGAGACACGTGATGGTGTCTCTGCAGTGTTTTGGTTTATCTCCCTGAGGTCAACCAGAGTCCTTTTGCATGTACTTACTAGGCATTGCTTTCACTTGCCAGAATCCTACTCCACACTGATGAGAGGCAAATACCGAGAAACAGCTGTCTGTGGATGGATACCTTGCTTGGGTGGTTTTCTTGACTGGAGACATTCCTTGGCTTGGTTGTTCCTTCCCGGAGGAAGGTGTAACTAGCTAACTGACGTTGAGACACGTGATGGTGTCTCTGCAGTGTTTTTTGCATATTTTATTTTTTATACTGGCAGCACCTGGGGCCCTTTCAAATAATATGCCCATCCTCCGATAATTCCTTTTATTTATTTATTTATTTTTAAATTTCAGTTCAGTGCATAAGGTTTTCCTTGTTTGTCTCTAACAGTGGAGCAGCTTTATTATTCTTGACTGTTCTGTACAATTTGTTTTTATAAGAAGCGTTCTCTCGTAGAATCACAGTCTTCTGTTTTCCTGTTTTCTTCAGGGTGACCAGATCCATCCACTTCCTTATTGGCTTTAAACAATGTAATTATGTTTAGACAAGTAATAGTTCTTATATAACTCCGTCGTGATTTGTGTTTTCTTCTGCGGACAGAGGAGCGACCGGAAAACATCTTGTCAGCAAAACAATCATTTATCCATTTAAACGGATACAAGAGGTCTGAGGCCAGGTCTACACTTCTGTAGTTATATTTGTTTCAAAGGATTAAACATACATACAATGTTTTAAGCAAATTTACCAGCAAGTACATAGCTTTAAGATTTTTACATCAATGGCAGCCTGGTTCCCACGCACGGTGCCAGTCTATTCCCAGTCCCCGGCCCGGCATGCTCAAATTACGCTCATCTCTAATAGTTGGGCTGGGTTCACACTGCCTTTTTGCTGTTCGTTTAATGGGGGAAAAAATGGATGAAAAACGGAGGTATTTGTGTTTTGATCTGTTTTTTCCATTGACTTCCAGTATAAAAAATAAATCAAGTAAAGGATGAAAAGAGATCAGTTTTTTTTGCGTAAAAAAAATGTGGTCGGACATGTTTTTGTGTGAGTTAAAAAAAAATGCATTTTGATTTGGTTTTTTTTATCCTTTTTTGCACACAAATACATCTGTTTTTTCATAGTTTTTTTCCTATTAAACGGACAGCAAAAATGCAGTGTGAACCCAGCCTTACACAGTTTTTATGTAGACTACATCTGTATATAAAGTGCAAAAACCTATTAAAAAATGGATAGATTTTCCTTGATGTTGGAGGTAGACTTCTTGAAGCACTGGGTTTGCATTTTATCGTGCTTTTGTTGTTTTTTTGCTCTACGCATGTTGGGGAAGGAGCCCGCAGTGTCAGGTCTCCAGCTAATAACAGACTATAGCACTGCTCAGCTCTGAAAATATTCACAAGCAACAAAGCCAAATGATACTGGGGAGCTTAATATTATATTGTCAAAGAAAGAACAGCTGCTAAATTATAGCTATTCTGGTCTCTCACTGCATCATGCCCACATACAGTTGCCAAGAGGTTTCAGACAGAAATGAACTCTCTCAGTAGGAAACAAATGGAGAAATGTATTGTGTCACTATTCTAGGGATCCCAAGCGTTCTCCTGCAGGTGGAGACTGAATGTTGTGTGGTAAGATTAGAGCGGTATCACTTGTGCTAAGTTAGACTAAATAAAACTGTGGACATAAAGCTAAAAAAAAAAAAAAAAAAAAAAAATATATATATATATATATATATATATATATATATATATATATATATATATATATATATATCCCATTACCCACTGATGTACCAGCCAAACCTCCTACATCTGAACTCCCAGTCTTATAAATCCACTGGCCACGAGTGTATTTGGCTGCTTTAGTTATCCAGCGTTAGAAAAACATGGTCGCTTTCTTCCAGAGACAGCTCTACTCTAGTCTTCAGTTTGGGTGGGGTTTGCGATTCAGTTCCATTGAAGTGAATAGAGCTTATTTGCAAACTGCATCTGAACTGGAGACAAGAGTCTTGTTGTGTCTGGAAGAAAGTGGCCATGTTTTAATAACGCTGGATAACTTCTTTAAGAGTCTGAACAGTTTTACATTTAAACAGCAGTCTACTATGAGACTATTAAAGGGAACCAATCACCTAAAAAACACCAGCACACTTCCCAAACATGCTTTTACACCCCCCGTCCCCAGAATGTACAACCTGAAAACTTACTTTATAAACTTGGCGGCCTGTATGTAAATTGCCCCCTCTGGGCGTGATTAGCCTGCATAATTGTAGCAACGTCACCGAGAGGCGCGCTGTACCTAACGTCAGCACAGCGGGTCTGGTCTGCAGCGTACTGCACAGGTGCAGAAAGCCTCAAACTCATTGCTGGAGATCCGGCAATGAGTTCGAAGCTATTTTGCACCTGCGAAGTACGGGGCAGACCGAACTTGCTGTACTGTGCATGAGCGGTGCAGTAAGGACATAGGCGTGCTGACATTAGGGACAGCGCGCCTCTCGGTGATGTCGCCGCAATTATGCAGGCTAATCACACCCAGAGGGGTGTGATTACCGCTCCAGAGCGCCCAGGGGACAGTGACTACTTGCCGTGGCTCACCGCCCAGATAACTACTTGAGGCCAATTTACATACAGGGCGCCAAGTTTATAAAGTTTTCAGGTTTTAGGTGATTGGTTCCCTTTAAGCATTAAGCAACTAATAGATAGACTTGATATAATGAGTTAAATGACAACAAACATGTTTATTGATGACAAATGACTCCTTTAGTAAACAGGATAAATATTTTCATATGACCTCTTGCCTATATTTGATTGGATTGCTTGCGTTTCTGACCCTGGGTTTCGCCTATCCTTCTTACCTCCGTTTTGCCTTGTGTTTTTATGCCGTTTTGCCATCTCCAGTTTGACCTGTATCTGACTGACTATTCCTTATTGTGTTTTTCCATCTTGTTTTGTTCTGTGTTTCACTTGTCTAGTGAAGGAAATGTTGCCTAGTTGTCGCCGACCGCCAAGGGTTGGCAACAACTTACAATACAGTTGTTAAAGGAGAACTCCCTCGGATTATAAAATCCTGCAGCTGGCAGGGGCAGAAGGGAAATTCATTACAAGTACTAACTTACCTCTCCCTGTGCCCGTGGTGAGCGGCAGGAACGGCTGCTGGACCCCAGCTTGGCTCCAGGATCTCCGAACCTGACACGTCACAACCCGGCTGATGGACTGGCCGCTCAGCCAGTCAGTGAGTGGGGCGGGACACTGTTCCAGTCACTGATTGGCTAAGCAGCCAGTCCATCAGCCGGGAGAGGACTCTTCACCCAAGTTGTGACGTCATCACAACTCAAGGGAAAATGCCTTCCGGCGGGGATCCTGCAGCGGTGCCAGCGCTCACTGCAGGAACGGGAGAGGTAAGTTAGTACTTCTAATCAATCCCCCCCCCCCCGCCTGCTTTTCTAATCTGCCATACTTCTCCTTTAGGTGAGCTTAGATTTTAAAGGGGTACTTAGTAGAGCATTGCTTCTCAAACTTTTTCTGCCGGAGCCTCACCCAACAGAGTAATGTGATGCCTGGGCCTCACCATCTAAAGTGGAAGTGCATGCAAAAATAACAACTGAAGCTCAGTATTAGGGTTCTTTTACACACAGGGGGACATTTATTAAGTCAGGCGTTTTTTACGCTGGACTTATAAATGTCCCCGCATCTCCGGCGTTACGGAAATTTATGTAGAGGCGGACTGCCTCTACATAAATCCCGTGCGCGTCGGTGCGCACAGCCGAAAACCTACGCCACCTGAAAGGTGGAGTAGGTTTTTGGCGTATCTTGTAGTTGAAAAAATTATAAATCACGCCCCCCTTCCCGCCCCCCCCCCCCCCAGCCATTTGCGCATAAAATCATTCGCATATCGGCA
Organism: Dendropsophus ebraccatus; assembly: GCF_027789765.1. Taxonomy (NCBI): domain Eukaryota; kingdom Metazoa; phylum Chordata; class Amphibia; order Anura; family Hylidae; genus Dendropsophus; species Dendropsophus ebraccatus. The sequence continues at coordinate 115,889,594 of NC_091460.1, forward strand.
CTTTACGCCGAAATTAAACAGTATGCTGGATGATACATGTCCCCCATACTGTAGATATTTGACAGATTTTTTAAGCCTAAGCCAGGAATGGATTTGAAAAGGGGAGAAATCTCAGTCTTTCCTTTATGACCTTTTTCTCTATCTATAGTCTGTTCCTGGCTTTGGCTTCAAAAAACTGTCAGATAAATCTGCGTAAAAGAACCCTAACTTTCATGTGTTTTCTAAAGTCAGAATTAAAAAAAAAAAATAACTACAAAATGGGTCAGTAATGTCCCTAAAGCAGAGATTGTTGCAGCCAGGGACAGGACTGTGCAGTTTATAGTCAGGGGCGCCTCTTTGTTAAGATACACCTTATAGTTTGAGAAGTACTGCAGTAGAGTAAAGATTTTTTAATATTTTTTTTACTTTATAATACTTTGTATTAAAATAAATGTATATACTTTTTTAATTATACATTATTTTATGTTGAGTGGCATCAGTAAGGGGCGACACAGGCCTTTCTGCTGCCACTTTGTGTTGAGAATTGCAGGGTTGTCCAAACCCTGGTCCTTGCTTCCACACTCTGATCCAGCACTGTCGCATGTACAGCACCATTGATACAGAGCAGTTCCCCCCATGTACTGTATGTTCTTTTTAGAATATACAATTGACAGGGGGAGCTTCCTGTCACTCTGTGCAGCAGCCCCTGCACAGCAAGCAGTGATTTTGTACAGTTTACAGGGGAGCCTGCTGTGTATCCATATTGTTGTGTGTGCATCAGAGATGGATTAAGCATTGGAGTGAAGCCCAGGACTTGGACAGCAATGCAGATCTCCGTACGAATGTTTGTGGCAACAGAAAGACCTGTGTTGCCCCTTACTGCATAAATGAAAAAGATCTATAAATAAAACAAATTATACATTAACCTTAATGGTTATATTACAAAGCAATATAACTTTGTGAATGCAATGTATGAAAAAAAGTTTTGAAAAAATTGATGTTCTTCAGAGTTTACCACTTTAACTATTGAGTGACAGCTGCAGTTATAAGCCTGCATACAACACAATGTATTGCTTTGTACTGTTTCTGTAGCTCCATAGTTAAAACACCAGAACAAAACATCTTTGAACCTTCCATTTTGCACCTTTCCCCAACTCTACAGTAACACAAAGCTCTACCAGCTCTACCCCAGTCTAGAGCCCAAATTTAATTCAGACCCAACATCATATGTCAAATTCATTTCATACCCAAGACTAGTCCCACTACCTCCCCCCCCCATACTAATTATAAGAGGAGACATTATCTGCACTTTAAACAATATGTACAAATATCACCTGCTCTGCCATCTAGTCATCCCACAGAAGAGATCAGTTTCCTGTGGTCGTATATTTTGATTTGATGGAGCACTGTAATATACAATGTGTCATAATGGAGCAGTGCACATAGAGGCTGATGAGGATGAGGCAGGAAGGCATGGAGCTGAGGGAAGAGGACATGGAAGAGGAGAAAGAGAATAAAAAAGGAAATATAGTCTGATGTGGATACGGGATGAAGACATGCAGGCTAAGGAGGACATGGAGGATAATAATAGAGGTATGGGAGGAAAACATGGAGGCTGAGATGGAGGATAAGGGCATGGAGATTGAGAAAGGGGGAGGAGGACATGGGAGAAGGAGGATGAGGGAGGAAAACATGGAGGCTGAGGAGGATGACATTGAGGTTGAATAGGAGGCTGAGGGAAAAGGAAATATAGGCTGAGGAGAAGGAGGAGGGAAGACGGCATAGAGGCTGTGGAGGAGCAATGAGGGAGGAGGACATGAAGGTTGAGGAGGGCATGAAGCATAATTTTGTCCGCAAAGCAGAAGTCATCAGGTACAATCTAACTACCCTTTTAATTAGGGGTCTATGAAACCCCTTTGTCAAGTTAACAGAGATGACTAGAGATGAGCGAACCGGGTTCGGGTTCGAGTCAATCCGAACCCGAACGTTCGGCATTTGATTAGCTGGGGCTGCTGAAGTTGGATAAAGCTCTAAGGTTGTCTGGAAAACATGGATACAGCCAATGACTATATCCATGATTTCCACATAGCCTTAGGGCTTTATCCAAGTTCAGCAGCCACCGCTAATCAAATGCCTAAAGTCCGGGTTCGGATCGACTCGAGCATGCTCCAGGTTCGCTCATCTCTAGAGATGACATACAAAGAAAACAACTTACAAAACAGACAAAGGTTCTGTATGGAGAGTGAGGGAAGAGGAAATAAAGGCTGAGAAAGAGCACTTATAGGCTAAGGAGGAAGATGGGAGCATGGACACCTCTTAGCCTTTATCCTCCCCGGATGATCTGCCCCCCCGCATCTTCATGCACCCCCGAACGAGGAGCAAGGGAGCACTGACCTGATCGCCCTGTGTAATAGGGGCTTTAGATTCAGAATCAAGAACATTTGAAGTATTTACTGATTACTATAGATTAGAGGGGTTCTGGAGGTGATAGCGTCTGCTGCTACATAGAGAGAGCCTCAATGTAAGATGACAGAAAATGCAGAGTTCTGCGTAAACACCTTGTTATTGTGGTACTGTAGATGCAGGTTTCTATAGAAACAGTTCTAGGAACATCTTCTAGAACCGTTAAGCCTAAATACTAATATCAGTGACAAAAAAATGGATTGCATGGGATTTTTGATACTTTTGATGATTTTAGTTAGTACAGATAACCTAATATAAACAGGCATCATTTTGAGGGTGTGTGAACACAACCTTAAATACAATCTTAAATGATTATTGTATTCTGCCGGTATTACCTGCAGAACATGTGTAGGGAATTTGATTTATTTTCTGCCCAGAAAGATTAGAAGTGACACCACTACTAAGCCTTTGTTTCTACATTTGGGTTTGCGATGTGTTCTCAGAGCGGATGAAACCACACAATGATCCCTCCGCGAAAGCCACGCAATGTTGCTGGCAATCCTGACAACATTGCCTGACTACTGGGGGAAAAATGGGGTGAGGTTTTGGCGAGGCTTCTCAGCTGCATGACATCGACGATTGCTTTGGCTTGTCTGCAGACTGAAGCAATCATGTGCAGAAATGATAGATCAATGCATAGGTACTGCATTGATCCCTATGAGAAATCATGGTATTGCTCATAGAAGTCCCCTAGGGGGGCTTTAAAAATTATTTAAATCACCCCCCTTTTTCTATTTTCCAAATTTAAAAAAAATATTTAAAAGAATAATAAACCGCCGCATGCGGAATTGCCTGAACTGTTAAAATATCACATTCCTGATCTCCTTATCGGGGTAAGTGCAAAAACCCACCAAAAATGTAACAAAAAGTGATTTAAAAAAAGACACATATGAGCATGTGTGGTACCGATAAAAACTATAGATCATGGCAAAAAAAAAGAGCCCTTATACAGCCCTCCAATCCGAAAGATAAAAATGTGTAAGACTCAGAATAGGACAATTATAAGCTCATTTTTTTTATTTTTTTTTAAGTCTTAATTTTTTAGTAAAATAAAATAAAAGATATATAAATTGGGTATTGTTATAATCATACTGACTTGAGGAAAATAGATAAAATGCCAGTCCTTTTTTTATTTTTTTAATTCTTTATTTTATAAACAACGGGGAGGAAGCGCGGCAACACACCCGCCAATCCTCCTATATACAAAATCACAGTAATGAAAAGTAGAGGTGCAGAAATGACAAATGACACATTGCCAATATAATAGTTAAAATGTCAGTTCTACCAAATGGTGAATCGCGTAAACACAAAACATTAAGGGATTAAAAACATAATAATAAAAATAATAATATTAATAATAATAGTAATATCACAAGCATTTTTCTTAAAAACTAATAGATAAGTAACATTGAACCATGGAACAACCTCTTTATTGGAGCAGAGAATATGTAGGTTGCTTTCCTCTCGGTTTCCCTTGACAGATCCAGGCCTGCATAGAGATCACAGGGCAGCTGTAAGTCATGTTCCTTCTTTGTATGGAAACAGTGAAGAGAATGTATAGATAGGGTTTCTCAAGTATCAAAGGCTCAGTGCTGGTGTTCCACAAAGCAACTGAGCCAAGCAACACTGCTGGAACAGGGACAGCTTTTACAGCTATTTATATTAGTGCTTAAAAAGGCTGTTTGCAATTATTTTAACATCACTTGCAGTTTAAGTAAAGGGAAAAGAGCCAGCAACCGAGAATAGAACATTTTAAATCAGATTTTTTTTGTAGTTTTGCAATACTACTGTATGGATACACACTGATGGAAATGCATTCTGAAATATAGCACAAAATTAAGACTGTGTCTAATATGTGTAAAAGAATTCTTTTAAATCAACTGGTGTCAAAGTTATACAGATTTGTAAATTACAGCTATTAAAAAATCTCAAGTCTTCCAGTACTTATCAGCTGCTGTATGTCCTGCAGGCAGTGAGGAAGTGCTGTATTTTTTCCAGTCTGGGACAGTGCTCTCTGCTGCCACCTCTGTCCATGACAGGAGTTGTCCAGAGCAGCAACAAATGTCCATAGAAATGCTTTCCTGCTTTGGAAAGTTCCAGTCACAGACAGAGGTGGCAGCAGAGAGCACTGTGTCAGACTAGAGTGAAAAGACCACTTCCTGCAGGACATACAGCAGCTGATAAGTACTGGAAGACTTGACATTTTTAAATAGAAGTAAATTACAGTAAATTAAGTAAATTACAACGCTTTCTGGCACCGGTTGATTTGAAAGAATTTTTTTGCCGGAGTACCCCTTTAAGTTAATGGATTTTTTTTAGGTGCTGAACCTCATTCCATATATTTATTTAAAAAAATGAGTTTTTCAGGATCTCTGAACAGGCTGGGTCATCCAGGTGAAGAATCACTATGTGATATCAGCTCTTTGCTATGATTGCTCTGAGAAAAGTCACAGTTAAGGCCCTCCTTGTAGTACATTCATACATCCTAATAGAACCTATGTAAATAAGTTGGCACAGTAAGCTAACCACTTTATATTGTTAAATATACAGAAAGTATAGACTAACGTTGCTTATGTTTCTTTTTGTTTTGCTTTATTCAGTGGCAATCGATCTTCGAAAACATTTAAACCAAAAAAGAGTATTCCTGAGGGCTCCCACCAGTACGAGTTACTAAAACATGCGGAAGCCACTCTGGGTAGTGGAAATCTGCGCATGGCTGTCATGCTGCCAGAGGGAGAAGATCTCAATGAGTGGGTGGCTGTGAACAGTAAGTGCTTAGAAATAATAATTAACAGGTATATGTCATAGAAGAAGTTACCTATGTATATCTATATATTTATAGTAAACATGTAATTAATAGAACAGAACCACTGCTATTCCTGACAAGCTCTTGCCATGTCTTGAAGATTTGTTGGTCTACTTTTCATTGCCTCCGTGAGCCAGAATCCTGCTCCACACTGACGAGGGGCAAACACCCCGAAACAGCTGTCTGTGAATGGATGCCTGGCTTTGGTAAACCCTTGTCATGTCGCAATACTCGCAACCGAGTTAGAATTTGACACAAAAAGGCCCACCCAGGTATTTCCTTATTTATGTTCCAATACTCACAACCAAGTGGGACTTAAGGGGCTAAGTATGAGGATGGCTTGGTGACCTCCCCACTGGGAGGCACCCCTTGGAAACAGGTTTTCCTTCCCTCGAAGAATATCTAGCTATTCCCGCGTTTTAAAACTCGCAACTGAGGCTCTGCTGACCCCTTTTTTTCATATTTAAATTGATAGGGGGCAATTAATCAATGGAGACTCTTGAGTGAGTACTTCATTGGATTTTGCCGAACAACCGAGCTCGATCATGCTTAAGTTGCGGTCATCTCTAGTGCACTCATTTTTTTTTCTGTCCAATAATAATCATAATCTCTTCATCAGAAAGAGTAGAATACAACAGTCACTCTACTCTAAATGGGTATTTGTATTTGTGCACAGCCTCATTAATGCTCAGTGATTGTTTTTGGTCATGATTCAGATTGTATTCTTTTTTTGCCAACTGCGTATGTACTAAAAGCTGACAGGCTTCTCTTTCTTTTTCAGCTGTGGATTTTTTCAACCAGATCAATATGTTATATGGGACCATAACAGATTTCTGTACAGAGGAAAGTTGCCCAGTTATGTCTGCTGGTCCAAAGTAAGATAATTCTATTTCTCAGCGACTAGTTTCTAACCAGGGGCGTAGCTAATGTCTCTTGGGCCCTGGTGCAAGAGGTCAACTTGCCCCCCCCCCCCCCTTACCACATACTGACTAACACAACCGCTGCTACTGAATAAAATCCTCTGTACATAGACCAATATCACCTCATCCAGTCATATAGAGGTGGCCCCAGCTCTACACAGGCTCTATACACCATATACATTACAGTGCAAATATATCAGGTGACTCACAGGGGACGTCTTCTCTGATCGGAGTTCTTCCCTTTTCATCTTCTCCATCTGCCCAGGGCCATTATGAGAACTTTTTGGAGCCACGAATCCACAGAATCTGCCAGACAAACATATTAGGCTCCTCACACTGACACCATCCTCATCTCTCTACAAACTGCACATCTGTATTGGCCCCTTTACACCCTCATTTAGTGGGTAGCCTGACTCTATGTGACTCCCTTATAGTACATATCCCCCTATTGTATACACCCCCTGTGTAGTCCATCTTATAGATGGCCCCCCAATGTTTCCCCCTTATAGATGGCCCCCTGTGTTGTTCCTATTATAGATGCCCCCCATGTTATCCCCCATATAGATTGCCCCCATGTTATCAACCATATAGATGCCCCCCATTTTATCCCCCTTACAGATGCCCCCCATGTTGTCCCCTCCTCCTGCCCCTCCATCATCATACTACTACCCCTTTCATCCTCCTGCCCCTCCATCATCATACTACAACCACCTCCACCATAATACTACTACCCCTTCATCCTCCTGCCCTTTCATCATCATACCACTTCACCCCTCATCATCCTCTTGTTCTATCATCATCATACCACTACATCCTCATCATCCTCTTGTTCCTTCATCATCATACCACTACACCCCTCATCATCCTCTTGTTTCATCATCATACCACTACACCCCCCATCATCCTCTTGTTCCATCATCATCATCATCATCATACCACTACACCCCTCATCATCCTCTTGTTCCTTCATAATCCTCTTGTTCCTTCATCATCATACCACTACACCCCCCATCATCCTCTTGTTCCATCATCATCATACCACTACATCCTCATCATCCTCTTGTTCCTTCATCATCATACCACTACACCCCTCATCATCCTCTTGTTCCATCATCATGCCACTACACCCCCCATCATCCTCTTGTTCCATCATCATCATCATCATACCACTACATCCTCATCATCTTCTTGTTCCATCATCATCATCATACCACTACACCCCATCATCCTCTTGTTCCTTCATCATCATCATCATCATCATCATCATCATACCACTACACCCCTCATCTTCCTCTTGTTCCATCATCATCATCATACTACTACACCCCATCATCCTCTTGTTCCTTCATCATCATACCACTACACCCCCATCATCCTCTTGTTCCATCATCATCATACCACTACATTCCCATCATCCTCTTGTTCCATCATCATCATACCACTACACCCCCATCATCCTCTTGTTCCATCATCATCATACCACTACACCTTTCATCATCCTCTTGTTCCTTCATCATCATCATCATCATCATCATCATCATACCACTACACCCCTCATCTTCCTCTTGTTCCTTCATCATCATCATCATCATCATCATACTACTACACCCCCATCATCCTCTTGTTCCTTCATCATCATCATACCACTACACCCCATCATCCTCTTGTTCCTTCATCATCATCATACCACTACACCCCTCATCATTCTCTTGTTCCATCATCATCATACCACTACACCCCCATCATCCCCTTAAAAACAAAAAAATCTATACTCACCTGCATGATTTCTGTAGCCCCCAGGTCACACGCGCTGGCGGGCTTCCCCCGGCGGGAGGCGGGGCTTAGCGCGGAGGGGGCGGAGCTTCGCGGGACCTGTTTTTTTCTTAACGTGATGCTCCCTGCGCTGGAAGTACTTCCCCCCCCCCGCCGCACACAGAGCTCCCTGGGGGCCGCAAGACAGCCGGGGGCCCCTGCCTCTTGTGATCGCAAGCAAAACATTGCTTGCGGTCACAAGAGGGAGTGGGAGGCGGGCAGTGCAGTGGTAAGGGGGGGCCTCGCGGGCCTCCCCTTGGTAGTGGCCCGGTCGCGGCGGCGACCCCTGCGACCGCGGTCGCTACGCCACTGTTTCTAACCCACGCCATAGCTCACAGTGCTAGGCTATGTTCACACTACATAAGTTTCATATTAATTAATCACGGCTGTTGTTGCTGATTTGCAAAAACAGCCGTGATTAATATAAAACTTACAGTGTGCTGCTGTCTATGGAATCACGGCCAGAGTGTATACACATAGGGGCCCAATCAGCAACCAATCAGATTCCACCTTTAATTTTACAAAGAGTCGGTGAGGAATGAAAGGTGGAATCTGATTGGTTGCTAGGGGCAACGGAGCCAGTTTCACTTTACACCATGCTTGATAAATCTCCCCCATAGTATACACTCCAGCTGGGATCGCTAGCGGCCACGCAAAAAACTGACATGTTTTCTGTGGCTATTTATTGAACAGCGGCCACAGAGAACCTGTCAGTTCACACAATGGAGCGAGCGGCTGCGGCCATACGCTCCATTGTGTGCAGCAGTGAATTCGGATGCGGACGCAAACGGGGGCGCCCGCATTCGAATTCAGCAGAAGTGAAGATCATCCGGCCACTACTGCATCATAGATCATAGAACGGACGGTGTTATACATAGTGTGAACATGGCCTTAAACTGCAAAAGGAGCACATGGTTTCTGCACGGCAAGACCATACCCCCAAGTGGGGGGGGCCCATGCCCGTTAAAAATACTTTGTAACTATTTATGTTTTTTCAGCTGCTCTTAATAACCGTTAGTATATTTATGTAAGCAAGGAAAGTACAAGCTATAATTATCATAATCAAACAGTCTCTACTGGTCTCGAATGACGTGAAAAATAATCCAATAAATCTAATTCATCTGCGAGGAAATCCACCGAAAACAGTTTGTCTGGTTAGAAAACATGTCATACCACCTGTTTCCTCCAAACATAACAACTGTCTAACACTGCAAAACCCAGGGATGTTTTATATCGGTGGCTTAGATCAATGTTTTCATTTCCAAAAGCAATATACCAGATGGTACTGGTGCCACAATCAAACTATTTTTTTATCCAGATAGATAGATAAATAAAAAATAAAAAAACTAATGTGCCATCAGGTACATTTGCTTTACATGTAGCATATCAATAGAATGGCGCAGACGCGGGGAAGCCAGTGCCATGGTCCTTTTTTTTTAGCCGCTGGCCGACTCCCGCGCACGGTGCCGGTCTATTAGTGGACACCGACCCAGGCTGAAGCACTGGAGGCGGGCCAAAGCCCCCCCAATGGGAGGAAACCCCCGCCCCCCTAATAAATCCTCGTTAAAAAAATTACCGTGGCACCGGCTTCCCTGCGCTGGCGCCATTCTCTGGATATGCTACACCTGATGGTACATTCGCTTTAAATATAACAAAATGTGAACGTGTACTTAAAGCGACTTTGTACCCACAATCTGACCCCCCTAAACCGCTTGTACCTTCGGATAGCTGCTTTTAATCCAAGATCTGTCCTGGGGTCCATTTGGCAGGTGTTGCAGTTATTGTCCTAAAAAACAACTTTTAAACTGGCAACCCCGTGCCCAACGGGCATGGCCTACATTGTGTATGCATTAGGCTGGCACAACCTCTCTGTCCCTCCTCCCCGCCCTCCTCATCATTAGGAATGCTCCAGGCAGATTGTCTCCTATTTGTCAGATGTGTGAATACTGAACATGGGCTGGATCGTTAAGCACCTGTGCAGTGTTGAGCATGTAGAAAATGTTCCAGTGGCATTCCTAATGATAAAGAGGGTGGGGAGGAGGGACAGAGGGGTGGTGCAAAGTTAGGGCACAGATACTCCAGTTTGGCACGGAGCTGCAAGTTTAAAAGTATTTTTTGGGGACAATAACTGCATCATCTGCCGAACGGACCGCAGGACAGAACTTGGATTAAAACAGCTATCGGAAGATACAAGTGGTTTGGGGGGGGTCAGATTGTTGGTACAGAGTCGCTTTAATATAAATCAAGCACTGGGATGAGGTAGTAAAACACTAATGGTGTTTTCACTCATACAGATTTTTGGTTGCAATTATTTGTGAAAACAAAGCCAGGAATGGATCTGAAAAGAGGAGAGATCTCTGTCTCTTCTTTATGACTTGTTTTCTATTCATAGTGTGCTCCTAGCTTTGTCCTTAATAATTGCATTGTAAAATCTGTCAGTGTAAGCACACCCTTGGGCCTCGTCCTTTAATTTGTGTGCAAGAACGCAATGCATGGTCAGCGAGCGCTCGGCTCTTGGATGCATAGCATGTGATTGTGGTCGACCCTCAGATGAACTGCCCATAATCATAGACCGTGCAGTTTTGAAGGAAATAAGATCTATGAAGCCCAGACAGTTACAGTTGTGTGCATTGGTCCACATTATTTAATGTGTCCTGTACAGTATGTACCTGCGGATCCGCAATTGCAAATCTCAAATTATGGATGTGTAGATGAGGCCTTAATAGGAGCAGCAGCAGTGTAAAGGGGCATTTAAACATTCTATAATTACGGTCTGTGCAAGGGTGAGGTGCTACAGAACAGAATTAGGAACTCAATGCATCATGCTCTGAAACTGTTTAAATCTTCGCGATACTGTACTGACACAGCCGCAGATTTAGGCTATGTTCACACTGCGTATGAATCCGACGCACATGTACGGCGACGTACGATCTATGGACGGATTTATACGCAGTGTGAACATAGCCTTAAACAGTTTTGAATCTCCTGGCATTATCATGAATGATCAGTACATGATTTATCATCTGTATTTATGCACCGCCCACGAAACATGTGAATGCCTTTTGTCTGTCTCTGGAGCAGCTCTCTCTGGGTATATGCACACTAAGGAATTCGGGCGGATTCCGCAGCTTGCCCCCGCTCGTGGCCTTGCACATCTCTGCCCGTGCCATAGACTCCATTCTATGGTCAGACAGATTACGCTGTCTGCCCGCAGAATGAACCTGTCCATTAATTAGCAGTGCAACAAAAACTCCCCATATAGCCCAACGCTAAAGTGTAAAAAGCAGATTATAAAAGGACACTTTTTTCCCTAGGTATGAATACCACTGGGCCGATGGAACAAATATTAAGAAGCCCATTAAATGCTCTGCTCCCAAATATATTGATTACCTAATGACTTGGGTACAAGACCAGCTTGATGATGAAACACTTTTCCCCTCAAAAATAGGTAAGAATATAAAAGATTTTTGATTATATATTGTGTTTATACATAAAGATAAAATACAGTTCATGGCTGTTGGATTCAGCCAATTCATTAAAAAATGGGGACCTCATCATGGAGCTGGCACTGCAGCTCAGACCCTGCACAGTTATCTACATTAGCTCCATTATTTCAAGTACAATCTAGACTTTTTACTATCGTTAAAGAGGACCTGTCACCCCCATGTCGGGGTGACAGGCTCCTGACCCCCTGCTAGATCCCCCTATACTCACCTAATCGCGCCGGGTCCCGCTTCCTGATGTGGTCGGGTCACGGAGATTTCAGCTCCCGAAGCCCGGCGCGCGCACACAGCAGAGTCCGACGCTCATAGAGAGTGAGTGGGGAGTCCGATGCTCCGTCATTCTCTATGGGCATCGGACTCTCCTGTGAGCATGTGCGCCGGGCTTCGGGAGCTGAAATCTCCGTGACCCGTCCGCATCAGGAAGCGGGACCCGGCGCGATTAGGTAAGTATAGGGCGCTCTAACGGGGGGTCGGGAGCCTGTCACCCCGGCACAGGGGGTGACAGGTATCCTTTAACTATAGTAAGTCTGCATGCCCCGGAGGTCATAATAATAGTAAGTATTGAACATGGTGCAAAATAATGACGTACTTTTCAAGTCATTCTCCGACAAGTAATTTAGGGAACTTTCTTGTCCAGGAAAGTGAAGATCTGCAGTAGAAAATCAGCTGTGATACGGTAAGTGTGAAGCTACCCTAAAGGGGAATTCCTCCCATGCCTTCCCAAACCAAATTCTCCAAAACCCCAATGAGGCGGGACACTGCTGCAGTCACTGATTGGCTGAGCGGGCTAAATCCCACCAGTCTGTAACGTGGATCCCGGGTCGTGATGCACCCAGATCCAGGAAAAGATGACAGCCATTGGGGTCCGGGAGCTCCGTGATGCTGTGCAGCACGGGCTTGGGGACTGGTAAGCCTTTTTCAATTTCCTTCCACCCCCTGCCTGTAATGGTTTATTTACCCCCCCCCCCCCCCCCCGAGCTTCACCTTTAATGCTCAAATAATAATTTTGAGTGGAATACCCCTTTAATGGCACAGCGGACCTTCTAAATAAAGTTATGGCTAAACTCCCCATCCCCTGCCCTATTAGATTATATGAGCAGGTTAGATCCATCTAACCTGCTGCTAGATTCCCTTATCAGGGGTTGCCCAGCGAAAATCTTTTTCTTTCAAATCAACTGGGGTCAGAAAGTTATACAGATTTGTAATTTACTTCTATTAAAAAAATCTCAGGTCTTCCCATATTTATCAGCTACTATATGTCCTGCAGGAAATTTTTTTTAATTTCAGTCTGACACAGTGCTCTCTGCTGACATCCCTGGCCAACACAGGAACTACCCAGAGCAGGAGAGGTTTTCTATCGGGTTTCATATAAAACCGAGACAAAAGTTCCTGTCTCAGCCAGAGATGTCAGCAGAGAGCACTGTGTCAGACTGAAAATAAAACATTTCCTGCATGATATATAGTAGCTAATAAGTATGGGAAGACTTGAGATTTTTTTAATAGAAGTAAATTACAAATCTATATCACTTTCTAATAGTTGATTTGAAAGAAAAATATTTTCGCTGGTCATCCCCTTTTTGCATTTTGACTGCTCTCCACAGGTGTAAAGGGTAAATGTTTCAGCTTTCATTACTTATTTTATATCACACCTCATGGTGCTTGTTCTGGTAAGAAGTTGTTTTTATCACATGTGGATTGGTATATGTGGGTGGGGCCTCGCGGCCTATGTGCCACATCGCTCCGCCCCTAGCGTCACTTAGCCCCGCCCATCCGTGGGGGCATCGCCGCCTAGGCCCCGCTCCCTCAGCGGCCATTGGTGTGGGACAATCTAGAGGGGTGGGGCCTAGAGTTTTAGGCTGGCCCTTCCAATGGCTGCTGAGGGGGCGGGGCCTATGAGGTGATGATGTCAGGGATGGGGCGGCGCTAAGTGGCGCTAGGGGCGGAGTGATGTGGCACAAATGCTGCGAGGCCCCGCCCATATATACCAATCCACAGGTGATAAAAACGACTTTTTACCAGAACAAGCACCATGAGGTGTGATATAAAATAAGTAATGAAAGCTGTAACATTTACCCTTTACACCTGTGGAGAGCAGTCAAAATGCAAAAAGGGGGTGACAGTGTCACTTTAAGCTAATGCAGAACAAGGCATGCAGGATGTGTTTTTGTTTTTTTATCACCTAGTGTATACCTTAATTATTTGGCGCCAAGGTGAATAGAACCCTAGGCCACATACGCAAGATCAGTATGATGACACACACTATATGGTATAGTGTCGTGGTGTAAATCAGTGTTTCTTCAAAAGTCTGGCGATGAGGCCTGTTATTGTTAGGGTATAAACCCACACACCGTATAAGCAGCGTATTTACTGCTGCGATACGCAGCAAATACGCAGCAAACACGCAGCAAATACGCAGCAGATTATATCTAAATAACTGAACACAGCATCAAATCTGTACCAACAAATCTGCTGCGTATTTGCTGCGTATTTGTTGCGTATCTGCTGTGTATACGGTGTGTGGGTTTGTACCCTTACTGTGGATTATATGTTCTATATAGTCTTTTTGTGCTTTGATAAATAAGCAGTTATTAGGATCCACTGGGTAAAACTGTAAACTGTCTATTGTTTAGTTACAGTGACATGACACAATTCTCTTTGTTATAGGTGTTCCTTTTCCGAAGAACTTTATGTCTGTAGCTAAAATTATATTAAAGCGACTTTTCCGAGTCTATGCCCACATCTATCACCAGCACTTTGACTCAGTGATCCAGTTGCAGGAAGAGGCACATCTTAACACGTCATTCAAGCACTTTATATTTTTTGTCCAGGTAATGAAGTCTTCATCTTTATGACATATTGCATATTACACTTCGCTGTTTCTGTACCACAACTTGACTGTACTGTCTGCCAGCGGCACTTATTCAGACAACCCCTAATCTATCCACATCTATCCTTAGGGTGTTTTCACACACACTTCATCTGCAGCAGATCTGTAGCAGATTTGATGGTGCAGATTTGATGCTGTGTTGAGTTATTTAGATCAAATCAGCTGCGTATCTGCAGCAGAAAATCCACTGCGATACGGTGTGTGTGAAGCTACCCTTAGATAGTAAAGGACATAATATAAGAGCATACTGGATGGACCAGGTGGCCTTTTTCTGCTGACAGTCTTCTATGTTTGTAATACACTTCATGTGAAACTTCAGCCCTATGCTTATGCTGGCTATGCATATAATATAGCTGTCAGCTGAAAGAGCTACCTCTTCTAGTCCTCCAGTACACATACACAAGTGTGTTCTTTATAAGCAGAGAGGAAAAAGCCACCATCAGACTCATGTGGCAGCAGCTTATCTACAAGAGGACAAAAGGATTGGAAAGGTGAAATCCAACATGCTGTATCCTTTTTCCCCTTGACAGTGGCCTTTGAGGGAGAGTCAGAAAGCCACCATACACGTACAGATGGTCAGTAGATCCCATTGAAATCGGTAGGTTAGGTTATAGGGTAGGCGAAATAAGGTAGGTTTTGGGCAACATGTGTAATGTGTAAGGCTAGCTCTAGACTAGAGACAGCATCTTCAAGGTGGTGGTGTTTTTTTTTTTCTTACACACACATATTGAATAGCATCCGCACAGAACTGACAGCTCACACAATGGAAAGTGTTCGCTATGGTGAATTGGGATGTGGCCACACCCAAATGCACCCGCATCCCAATTCAACAGAAATAAAGTTCATCTGGTCGTTACTGCAGTACTGTCTGGGATGAACTCTTCTGACACCGGCCTTTCTGTGACACGGCCGGGGCACAAAACAGCCGGTTTCTTACTTTATGTAAACCTGGCCTATGACTGTAGCCATGTTTTCCAGGCAGCCTTAAGACTGCATCCAACTTCTGCAGCCACTGTTAATCATATCCCGCAGGCTCAGGTTTGGACAGATCCCAGCATGCCTTGATTGTGCTCATCTCTATTAATGAACACTAATGAGACTCTAGAAGGAAGTAGTTGCTATACACTAAAAAGACTTTTAATTCATACAGTATGTGCACATTGCTGTGAATATCAGACTGCTGCCTCCCTCCAGTGACTACCACAGTGGTTATCTGTGGTCTGCTCTGGAACTTTTACATGGCACAATTAACTGAGTGGCTGGGCAGCACAAACAATCCCAATATTGTTTGTGCCGCCATGGAAACTGACAGCACAGCTATGTATATATCCGTGCTGTCATTTTTCTAGAACAGAAGCAGTGCATCCACACCTAGTGCCCTGCTATGTGATCTTGCTCTCCAGCTCTCCAGTCCTGCTCTCTGGCTGCTGCTGTATCTTTAGGCCGCAGAGCCAGATCAGAAGTAGCACAGAAGGAAAGTATGCACTGCTTATCATCTGAAAACTGACAGCACTGATATATGCATATCCATGCTGTCAGTTTCCCTGTGATCTAGGCCGCACATCCCGTTTACATATAAATTTTAAAGCCTGTCTGAAAGATGAGATCAGCCACATATCAGGCAATTTTCTGCTCCCCAGCTGACTGCTGTCACTTTTACATGGACTAATTGGATAGGATCGAAAAATGTGGGGGCCACTAAATATTCATTGCATTTGTCTTTCACAAATGCAAGTTTAGCATCTGTCATAGGAAATATCTAGCAATTCTACCAGCTACAACAATCAACAAACAACAACTACTACAACAACAACAAACAACAACTATACTACAACAATGACAAGCTCTAATGGTACATTTTATTGCCAATTCACAGGAGTTCAACTTGATTGACAGAAGAGAACAAGCTCCTCTACAGGAATTAATTGAAAAGCTGACGTCCAAGGACAGATAAGACCCGGGCCACGAGTGCACAGATGCCTTTCATTCAGCAAGCTTTGTTTTATCATTTCTGTTCCATTTATAACAGCCAAAACCTGTTTTTGAATTTTTTTTTTTTTTTTGCGTGTGTGCTTACAGAGGGAATGTGATGTATCTATTTTCTTGCCTTCTAGTGATTCCAGTTGATTGTATTTTACATAAGCAGTTTTAAAGAGGAGAAGGAATCTGTCGAACCCCTGTAATACTTTGCACACCCTTTACTGCACTGATGAGGTTGTTATGTATAATGTGCCTAATTTAACTACGCCTCAATTTCTACTCAACCACTAAAGATATTGTACATTATTACATGAGTGCTTGCTGATTTCCGAGCTAGCGTAGTAAGCAGCCAAATGGAACATGAAATCTGATGAGTAGGACGTGTGGTTTTGCCCATATAAATCAGTGTAACCCAGACACTGTAAACACATTTTCATGTTCTGTATGCGTCGAAATAGACTCTTTTAATGATGAGAAATAGGACAAATGAGATTTACAGTCACTGGAACTAATGGATGTATGTTTTAGACCTAAGGCAGCATTTTCACATCGATCTCGATACTTGCACAGGTTTCAATAATGTATGCCTTAAGCCAGGGGTCTCAAACTCGCGGCCCTCCAGCTGTTGGAAAACTACAATTCCCATCATGCCTGGGACAGCCAAAGCAAGCTTTGGCTGTCCCAGGCATGATGGGAATTGTAGTTTTGCAACAGCTGGAGGGCCGCAAGTTTGAGACCCATGCCTTAAGCTAACACTGTTCCTACATCTAACAAGGAAGCAATGAAATACAAAAATCCTGTATTCTTCTGTGGTTTGGCTTGGTCACAAGGAGCAGGTAACCAGTAATAGGAATGTAATACATGATAAAAGTGGACAAAGAACAAATACTTTTGTTTGTATAGTTATATTTGGAAAAAGCTTAGGCTAATGTACGTGGATTAAACGTAGCTGTTGACCCGTGAGAGGCTATTTGGTTCCAATAAAATCAGGTCTACTACTCATGTCCAACAGGATAAGCCAATAGGTACACTAAACTATCAAGGGCTTCTTTACACATCTGAACACTACTCTGGTCAACGTGCACAGACTTCTAGGTGTCATTTACTGTAAAGCAAGACCACTATGGAGCATTGCTATATCTCCACTTCTGTGCATTATTTCTATCTTCTTTATCTAAATTAAATTTAAAGGGGAACTCCAGCTATTTTTTTTTTTTTACTTTAAGGCTATGTTCACACTATGTCAAAGTACGGCCGTTGTTGCCATCCGCAACAACGGCCGTACTTTTTGCGGCTTGGAACAATGCCATTTTCAATGGTATCCCGTCCGAAGCTTATACACATCGTACGCGCTTCAGCCGGGATCCCATGCGGGGCCGCAAATAACTGACATGTCAGTTTTCTGCATCCGCAATTCAATGAATTGCAGCCGTAGGAAACCCAGTCAGTTCACATAATGAAGCGAGCGGCTCCGGCCGCTTGCTTCATTGTGTGCTGTGGGAGGTTCTGATGCAGGCGTGCGCTGATGCACCCGCATCAGAACCCTGCGGCCAAAAGAGATAAAAGTATTGTATTGCCCCCCCCCCCCCTCCAGAAGTTATCCAAATCACCGATATACACTTATTACAGGAAATGCACATAAACTGCTTTTTTTCCTGCACTTACTACTGCATCAAGGATTCACTTCCTGGATAACATGGTGATGTCACTTCCTGGATAACATGGTGATGTCACTTCCTGGATAACATGGTTATGTCACTTCCTGGATAAAATGGTGATGCTGAATGGCTGCTGAAGAGGATGATGGCAGGAGGACTCTGAGGGACACAGAGCACTGGAGGAACACTGAGCATCCCTCTGCCATCATCCTCTCCAGCAGCCACAGCCCGCACAGCTCTGGGAGTCGGGTCGTGACATCACCATGTTATCCAGGAAGTGAAGCCTTGATGCAGTAGTAAGTGTAGGGAAAAAAGCACTTTATAAGCATTTCCCGTAATAGGTGTATATTGGTGATTTGTATGACTTTTGGGGACAATACAATACTTTAATAAAAAAAATTTCGCCTAACTTCTCCTTTAAATCAACTGCTTTCAAAAAGTTTTATAGATTTGTTGTTTTTTTTTTTTTAAATAAGTCTTTCAGTACTTATCACCTGCTGTATGTCCTGCAGAAAGTAGTGTATTTTTTCCAGTCTGACACAGTGCTCTCTGTTGCCGCCTGTGTTCATAAAAGGAACTGTCCAAAGCAGGAAGAGTTTTCTATCGGGACTCGCTACTACTTTTGAAGTTCCTGCTACGGACAGAGGTGGCAACAGAGAGCACCGTGTGAGACTGGAGACAAAACACCACTTCCTGCAGGACATACAGCTGATGATAAGTACTGGATTTTTTAAATAGAAGTAAATAAAAAAAATCTATGTAACTTATTGACAGCAGTTGATTTGAAAGAAAAAACTTTTTGCTGTTCCTTTCAGATGAATTCTTCAGTACCTATAGAGCCCCTGGGCTCTTCAAGATAGTAAAACTAAAATGTCAGCAGTTGTTCCCAATGTGTATATCAATAGAAAACCTACAGAATTGGAAAAGACAAGACAAGTGTTTTGGCAGCTTGGTAGTTATAGACCACCTATGTGTGAATAGCTATTCTCATCACCTGCGAATATCAGATGTCAACACATGGCTGCTGATGGACATCTTTTATGCTACGTTTACACGGAATGATTATCGTTCGAATTTGCACGATAAAGATCGAATTCGAACGATTGATCGTACGTGTAAACGCAGCAAACGATCAAATGACGAGCGAGAAATCCTTCATTTTGATCTTCCAACATGTTCTTAAATTGTTGTTCGCAAAAAAATTTGCAGATCGTTCCGAGTAAACAGTCGTTCACCGATTTAACCTATGTGCAAGATAGGCTTAAGCGATCGCAAAATTTTTTTCCGTACGATATATCGTTCCGTCTAAACGCTGATCGTTATAAAAAAAAAAAAAAAAGTTTCTCGTACGATCGGGCGAATTATCGCTCCGTGTAAACGCAGCATAATGGATAGGGATGATTTTGTCACAATAGTCGTTGACCAAGCAGTCCACAAGTATCTAGTTTTATGGTCAGAATTTTTAAAGACCAGATACCTTGCCAAAAGCCTTCACTGGCCCATGCAATTGTTATATTAAAATGCAATTTAATATGGATGTTCTTTAATAGCCACCTGGATATTACACAACTGTGATATATTAATTGTGATCACATACATCTGTATACAGCAGACTGCCATCTAAATAATATTCTCAAAGAAGCCTTTGATGTTGCACATTGTTTATAAATGTCTATTCCAATTCAAATATTAAACTTTGTGAACAATTACGTATGTCTGGAAATATTAATGGTATTTATGTGGAGGGCTCTTCTGTAAATATTAAAGAGGCAATGTCGTGGAAAATTCTTTTACAGAAATCGATAGGGGTTGTGATCACAAGCAGTTCTGCAATATACTCTCTGTATTTATTTGTATGTTTTCTATGTTTTAATCAGTGTTATACATATGGCCACTAGGTGTCTATCTTCATGTGTACAGCTGCTGCACATCCACATTCAGTACAAGAGAATTCTGGGGGTGCTCGCATTGTATGGTCAGCTCTCCTGTCAAACAGCACCAAAACCTCTGTAACTACACAGTGACATTACAGTGACTGAATTATTATGTAACAAAGAGCATTGTCTCCTGGTAAGCTGCAGAGCTGATAATATACTTAGTAAAAGGTAATAATATAATGAGCCTAAATTAATTGCCCTCAGTTGATAGACAACCTGCATGATGAGAAGGTGTCTTTGTGAGCGCACAAAGGGCTGGGACTTCCTGAGTTTGGTTTCTTTTTCTTTGAACAGAGAAAACACCAAATATCAGCATGGAGGGAGCATGGATCACAGTTTGGCCAAATGTATAACAATGATTTAACCCCGCCGCTGCACTGCAAATTAACGTTGCTGCAGCCTATGCCTGAGGCTGCAACAACATTAATTTACAATGCAGGATGACACAGGCACAGAAGCTGCACCTGTTTCATCCGCGCTGGGTCCCGGCTATCACTGATAGCCAGGGGCCCGTCGCAACTCTCAGCACCGGAGCTGCACTCCGGTGCTGAGTTAACCCTATGGATACTGAAATCGGCATGATCGCAACATCTATAAGGCTTCAGACAAAGAATTCTTCCTCTACAGAAGGAGAATTCTCTGTCCGATGTGAAAGCAGAGCCCCGATGATAGCCATGGAAACGGAGCTACGGAGGCTGGCGGGGAAGGGAGGGAGGTTAGGCTGGAGCACGGTCATGAGCTCTGCCCCTCTCTCCCCTGCCGCTGTTACAAGTTTCTGGTTCAATGATTTTTATTAACATTTTACAAAGTAAATGCAAGATATTAAATACATTTAGAACAATATGTATAGAATTTAAATACATTGTCTAAGTAAATTGATAAGGCTCGCACTTAAAACAACTGTTACCACATAACATTATTCAACAACAACATATTTAGTAAAATAGTAGCAAATATAATTGCGAAAGTAGAATCAGGTGCAAGAGAAATAATAATTCGGTTAATTAATTAGGTCAAACATTCCACTGACCTCATGGCAATAAAATAAAAGATGTAAGGTATTAGTGGGCCCAATATGTAAGAATATGTAATTGGAAAAATATAGGTGTAGAGGGGATACCTTTGTCTTACTGAGCTAGACTCCCTGTCACTCCTAAACCTGGGTTCTCCCTTGGTTTCCATATTCTCTGGAAGGTAGAACAGCGGCAGGGGACAGAGGAGAGGGGGCAGAGGTATGGACATCAGCCTATAGGATCATTATCATCCCATAAGCTGATATCCAAAAACAACCTGGGCATTGAGGCATCAATGACCCATGGTCGTGAAAGTCTTAAACATAGAAACCCAAACAATAAAAATAAAAAAGCAGGTATAATGCATAACTGCTTGCAATCACAACCCCCTGTTGAAGTTTTAGAAAAAAAAAAATCTCGACAGGTACTTCTTAAAGGGGTTATTTAGTGCTACAAAAACATAGCTACTTTCTTCCAGAGACAACACGACTCTTGTCTCCAGTTTGGATGTGGTTTGCAATTAGGCTCCATTCACTTCAAAGGAACTAAGTGGCAAACCCCACTTAGTCTCTGGAAGAAAGTGGCCATGTTTTTGTAGCGCTGGATAACCCCTTTAACCCTCTATAGACAAAATGGCATAACATATGAAAATCTTTAATACCATTGCTAGATATCTGGAAACCTTACATCAACTAGAAGCCATATTTCCAGTATACATATCTGATGTCTTTAAACAAACTCTGGTGCTGTTGTGGAGTAATAAACACTCAGGCGGAGTCATATGTCAACCAGTAAACTAGATATAATGCTCCACTGTACTGACTAGTCCTGGATAGATATGTGTTATATACATGTCCACATACCCAACCCCCTTAAAGTGGAACTAAACCTTACACACTGAAAGAAAGACCCTCAGTGTATATCAATGTAAGAGGCTCCTTCTACAACATATCTCGCCTCTCGCAGGACTCAATCTACTTGATAGGAGTACAGAATGGAAATTGTTATACTGTACATTTTTTCTTGTAGTCAATGACTAATCTGCTAGATAAGTTCACAACCCTTATTTTCTTTTCTTATGGGTTTATGGGTTTAGTTCCAATTTAAGGGATCAACGTATATTTTTTTATTCTCTGAAAACACTGATATAGCACTTACTGGTAAAGATATGTCCATTATATTGAAACATTACTTCAGATGCAATATATGTTTTGCAAAACTTTTATTGATAAATAAACCTAGAGAACTCCTGTGTCCAAGAATGCTTTGTGTGTTAGTTATCGTACAATACATAGGTACCATAGGCTCTTTGCTATAGCCAAAAGGATGGGGTGCAGTGATGGAGTCTTAAAGGGGTTATCCAGCACTACAAAAACATGGCCACTTTCTTCCAGAGACAGCACCGCTCTTTGTCTCCAGTTTGGGTGGGGTATTGTAACTTCGTTCCATTGAAGTGAATGGAGCTTAATTGCAAACCACACCTGACCTGGAGACAAGAGTCGTGTTGTCTCTGTAAGAAAGTGGCCATGTTTTTCTAACACTGGATAACCCCTTTAAAGGGGTTATCCCAAAGAATAAAAGTTATTGGCAATTAATAGTCTAGGAGATAACTAGCTGATCAGTACGACTGCTGGGACTGTGCACGCGTAGCCACCTATTTAATCACTGTCTATGGGACTTTTCAACCATGCCAAGGTCAAGATCATTCAGTGATGTCCTATAGAGGATGCCGGACATGCACACTGCTGCTCCGTTCATTCAGAGCACAATTGATCTCTGTTGTCATCATCTTTTTAAACATGCTTTGGGGGTCACTGCTACAGAGACCCACTAATAAGATTTTCCTGACTGATATTTCTCCTGATGCATTTGTGTGCATCTGTTTTGATCAGTTTTTCCATTGAATTCACTTATAAAAAAAAAACGGATCAAAGCGGATCCATTTTTACGTACTCAAAAAAGTAGTCAACCTTCTTTTTTGTGTCTGTTAAAAAAAAAATAGATCCGTTTTTTTTTTTTTATAATGGAATTCAATGGAAAAACTGATCAAAACGGACGCACAAAAAGGCATACTGAGCAAAAATCCTGTGTATGAACATAACCTTAAAGTGAATCTGCACCAGCTGCCACCCACCCCAAACTGCTGATAACCTTCTGTAGTCTTGCCCCCGTCATGTCCAGTCCCGGGGACAACCCTTGTCCTGGTGCCAGTATTTTGGTTAAAAAGTTTTATTCTGGAGGAGACTCAAAGAGGGGGAGCCTAGAGCATCTGTGCCCTAGGCCTACAGCGCCTCTCTCCCTGCCTCCATCCAGCCCAGGGGCGTGCTGAAAAAGAAGAAAGGCGGGAAGAAAGGGACATGGAGTGGTGAAGACTAGAGAACCATATCGGTGGTTTAGGGGTGGGTGGCAGCCAGTACAAATTAGCTTTAAAGTGACTGTACCAACAGGCCTAGGCTGAAGCACTGGAGGCGGGCCGACCCACCCTTAGTGGGGAAAAAACCCCGCCCCTATATGATAGGGTTCCATTGATTCTAATGGAGTCACGTCATGGAGGGGCTGGGGTTTCTTCCCACTAAGGGTGGTCGGCCCGCCTCCAGTGCTTCATCCTGGGCCTGTTGGTACAATTACTTTAAGGAACTGGTCCTAATGGAGAATGGGATTCAGCCAATTCAGTGTGAAGAAGCTAAATACTATGATAGATCAGGTCCAGACCAAATGGGGAATATATGGTTCCTGCAGATGATGGTAAATAGCTGCTATAGAGGCGTCTAATCCCGGTGACTGGTGAGGGCCAGGTCCTTCTGACTGAGGGTACGTAAACACTACAGAATCCCGACGGAAAGAACGTTGCGGATTCCGCAGCTCGCACCCGCTCACGGTCTCAAGCGCGCATTTCTGCCCGTGCCATAGACTGCATACTATGGTCGGGCGGTTTCCGCTGTCTGTCCAAAGAATGAACCTGTTCATGGGGAATAGCCATAATACTGGATCTATTCAGGACCTGACCACTAGGGGGCGAGAAGGCCCTTCCCAGTTATGGGAAATAAATAGCTACTGTAGAGCCGGCTAGTCCCCGTCACCAGGTCCTTATGGGATTTAGTCACAACCTCTTTCTAAAGGGCGCCCGGCAGCAGACCATTATGTTTATATTCCCGCCCTGTATATACATATCCCGCGCTCCTCCCTCCTCCACAGCTGGCAGCCGCACCACTGACCCCTCCCTTTCTTCCCCGGCTCCTGTCACCATGGCTTCTCATTGGTTGGGCGCTGTCCTTGTCCCGGGTAATCTGCAGTCCCTGATTGGTTCAGTCGGAATGGTTTGAAATGTACAGTGACCTCCTGGCTCCGCCCACTTCTCCTGTCAGCGCCAAAACTGAAAGATAGAACGAGCGGGAGCTCCATAAGCCGCAGTCTGCAGTTGTGATAGTGTGCACTGTGCCATGGCTACACCACCTAAGAGAAGCTGCTCCGAGCTCCCTCCTTCACCGTCCTCTACTACGTCCTCCCCGGGCAAAAGAAGCAAGGTGAAGCGGATCTCTATAGAGGGCAATATAGGTAAGAAGTGCCGTGCACCTGTCGCCTCTATGGGACCCAGCGTAGCGTTGTCCCTGGATGAGGAGACCTCGCGGCTTCCGTAGTTACCTCAGTATATAGTGGCGGGATCCGTGCGCGTTTATACAGCTGCTCACTATCACCTCATTGAGCTGTTTTCCCGCCTCTTAGAAGAGGCAGCTGCTCCGGCTCTGTACAATGGGGCTGTATACAGCTTATAATAGGGTGGTGGTAGTTTCCTAAAGGATAACGGACAGCTTGGCATAATGGGAGTTAGAGTGGTACAATGTCTGTGGATTCTGCCCTGTAGCGGTGAGGTAGAGGTCTATGGCCGCCCTCACATGTATAGGGAGGCTTGTATGATTACAATGCACTGTGCCCTGTATACTGCGCAAGCTTGTGTGTGATGTACAGTATACAGGGCGCAGGGTGGGCATGCAGGGGCAGAAGCTGGGTATACTGGGCATGCAGGGGCAGAAGCTGGGTATACTGGGCATGCAGGGGCAGAAGCTGGGTATACTGGGCATGCAGGAGCTGAAGCTGGGTATACTGGGCATGCAGGGGCAGAAGCTGGATATACTGGGCATGCAGGGGCAGAAGCTGGGTATACTGGGCATGCAGGGGCAATGGCTGGATATACTGGGCATGCAGGGGCAGAAGCTGGATATACTGGGCATGCAGGGGCAGAAGCTGGATATACTGGGCATGCAGAAGCTGGATATACTGGGCATGCAGGGGCAGAAGCTGGATATACTGCGCATGCAGGGGCAGAAGCTGGATATACTGCGCATGCAGGGGCAGAAGCTGGATATACTGGGCATGCAGGGGCAGAAGCTGGGCATGCAGGGGCAGAAGCTGGATATACTGGGCATGCAGGGGCAGAAGCTGGGCATGCAGGGGCAGAAGCTGGATATACTGGGCATGCAGGGGCAGATACTGGGCATGCAGGGGCAGAAGCTGGGCATGCAGGGGCAATGGCTGGGTATACTGGGCATGCAGGGGCAATGGCTGGGTATACTGGGCATGCAGGGGCAATGGCTGGGCATGCAGGGGCAGAAGCTGGGTATACTGGGCATGCAGGGGCAGAAGCTAGGCATGCAGGGCACAAGCTGGACATACTGGGCATGCAGGGGCAGAAGCTGGGGTATACTGGGCATGCAGGAGCAGAAGCTGGATATACTGGGCATGCAGGGGCAGAAGCTGGATATACTGGGCATGCAGGGGCAGAAGCTGGATATACTGGACATGCAGGGGCAGAAGCTGGGTATACTGGGCATGCAGGGGCAATGGCTGGGTAGAAAAAAAAATTACAGGCGTTATCCAGTGCTACAAAACATGGCCATTTTCTTTCAGAGACAACACGACTCTTGTCTCCAGTTCAGGTGTGGTTTGCAATTAAGCTCCATTCACTTCAATGGAACTGAGCAGCAAAACCCCGCCCAAGCTGGAGACAAGAGTGGCGCTGGATAACCCCTTTAAAGTGTACCTGCAGTTTATTTTTTTTTTTGTTGTTGTTGCAGAAATCAATAGTAATCAGAAATCAGGCGATTTTAAGAAACTTTGTAATTGGGTTTATTAACCGAAAAATGCATTTTTATCATGAGAAAGCAGTTTGAAGCTCTCCCCCTGTCTTCATGGTTCTCTATGAAAAGGGGAGGCGTGGAGGGAGATGAGGCACCAAAACAGGACAACAAAGAGTTAAAGGGAACCAATCACGAAAAAAACGTCCATAAAGCTAAGGAAACGTGCTGGTACATCAGCCAGCACGCTTCCTAAACATCCCCCTGTACCCCCCGTGATCCCCTCTATTAGTCAGTATTCGGCGTGCTGACGTCTTCAGGACGTCGCGCATGCGCAGTACGTTGGTCTCGTCTCCCTCCGTACTGCGCATGCACAGCGTCCTGAAGATGTCAGCACGCCGCCGACGTGGAACGCAGGCCCCGGCTGACGTAAGTGGAACACACGACTTTCAATCACACCCCTGTGGGCGTGATTAAAGCGCCTCCTGCCGCCCAGGAAAATGACTAAATCCGCCCACCGTGACTACTTGGCGGAGATTTACATACAGCGCGGGACTTAATCAAAGTACAAATATTGACTAATAGAGGGGATCACGGGGGGTACAGGGGGATGTTTAGGAAGCGTGCTGGCTGATGTACCAGCACGTTTCCTTAGCTTTATGGACATTTTTTTCGTGATTGGTTCCCTTTAATTTACAGCTACATCACCGGCTATCTCCTCTGAGATCAGCACTGACCTCTCTGACCTCTGAATACCGGCTTTCACACCGGTCCTGCTATGTAATCCTTTGTTCTCTGTCTCCCTCTTCCCCTCTGTATAGATTAGACAAGACTTGACTGATGTAAAAGAGTCGAGATTTCCTGATAATGAGCAGTGGATGAGACGGGGGGGGGGGGGCCTGGGGAAAGTCTTTTTGAATGCAGATAATGGCATATTTGCCTAATAAACCCAATAACAAAGTTTCTTAAAATGTCCTGTACTATCCTGTCCTGTGTAAGGATACGTTAACACAGGCAAAATATGCTGATTCTGTCACCTATTGACTTCAATGAAAAATGTTGGAAAAAATAAAATAAAATGTTCTTAATGCATTCACACTGCATTTTTGATGCCAGATGCAGCTATATGTCATACTGCCTAATCCTTTTCTTATTGGCAATAGGATTAAAATGGATCAAATGTTTTTGACCACACAAGTGTGGCTGACAGCATGAGCCTAGCCGCATAATAAAATTAATAGGAACTTTAACAAAAAAAAAAAAGGTGTGAACATACCCTAATACTGGCACATTTTTGCATACTGACCACTGGTCTAATAAGCTGAACGGTCAGTATGGTAGTAATCCGCCATACTCATTGAGCTACCCTTTGAAATACAGCACCCATACAGATCCATCCATAATTTATCCCTTTTCCATAGACTTCAATGCGCGTTTTCTTTCACAAAAATTGGTGAAAGTTATACATTTTTAAACGTGCGTCTTTTATATACGTCTATGTGAACAGACAGATGTAATATGAAAGTCCTCGTGTGAAAGTGGTCCAGTACTGGATGTTTATTTTTGACTTTCTCTAATCTTAGTGTTGTCCTCAGTCGGTCTATTCATGCATGTAAATAAAAAAAGAAAAGTCACGTGTTTTGTGATCTGTGAAAGTGCAGCTGGGCAGACAGGCTTCCAGTCACACAGGACACAGATGTCAGCATTGTAACTACATTTAGCACATCTGAGTTTCTTAAAGGGAACATGTACGTCCTAACTGCCGGCTGTATCATATAGTAGCAGCTGTCCTAAATCCTTTAAATTATGTTCTGTTTGATAGGTGATAAGATAAGTGTCCACTGGAAGTCTCTTCTCTGATGTCTGCCTGCCAGCCTCGGCTTGGCTGACAGATCTGTCTCCTTTTGGGTATAGGGAGAAACCTCTCAGTCAGTAGTATTATAAAATGTAACATCTGTGTAAAACTTGTGCTCATCACTTGTCATTGTCCTAACAGCTGCGGGCAAATCTACATTTGTCAATATCCTTAAGAAATGTAATGAGGACTGGGAGGTTGTTCCTGAACCCATTGCAAGATGGTGCAACGTTCAAAGCAGTCAAGATGAATTTGAGGTATGTCATATGTAAAGTAATGGCAGAAACGGAGTGTCTTTATCCTGAACCACCCTCTTCATCTAGTGGGCAGAAATGCTCAGGAAATTTTCATTTGATTGAAGCCTACTTGTCACAATTTTTATTAAGAAGTTAACAGTAGTTGAGTTGCAAGCAGCTTTGAAATATACTCTCTATTTATTTTAAGTTTTCTATGTTTAAATCAGTTATTTATATGAACAATGTGGTCCATGCTCTTCATGATCTTTTCTCTGTTCAAAAAAAGAGACAAGAAGTCCCAGTCTTTTGCAAGCTTAGGCAAGGAAAGCACACAAAGGGCCGGGACTTCCTGTGCTTGGTCTTTTTTTTTTTTTTTTTTTTTTTTTTTTTTGAGCAGAGAAAAGACAAAATATTGGAACAAGGGGAGCATGGGCAACAGGTTGACAGGAAGGGAGACACCTAGTGGCCATATATATAATGTCGATTGAAACATAGAAAACTTAAAGGGAACCTGTCACCGGAGACGCTGGCATAGAGCCCGCACGACCCCCTGGTGAAGCCCCCAGATACTTACCCTTTCCGGCGAGTCCCGATCCTGGAGCCGGTCCCCGGACGAAGATATCAGCGCCCGAAGCCGTGCGCGCGCACTGCAGAGATTAGTCCGATGCCCATAGAGGATGACTGCTCCAGTCATTCTCTATGGGCATCGGACTCGTCTCAGGTAATTTGCATACAGCGTGCGCACGGCTTCAAGCGCTAATATCTTCGTCCCGGGACTGGCTCCAGGAGCGTGACTCGCCGGAAAGGGTAAGTATCTGGGGGCTGCATTGGGGGTTTGGACGGGCTCTGTGCCCGCGTCCCCGGTGACAGGTTCCCTTTAAAGGGAACTGATTATTGTTTTGGCAGCAAAACATGTAGATGAGGCTATACTGTCTGCAATTTAATAGCATACTTCCAGTGCCCATTATAGTGCCTATATTCTTTTTGTATTTCACAGCTTGCACTGGGTGGTTATGTGGTTTTAATAATGTTTCATCTGTAATATACTTTTATTTAATCTAACATAATAAAAGCTATGTTCTAAAGGGGTGTTGTACCCTGGACCATGTGCCTGTGAGAGGGTTGTGTCAGTGGGATCATTATGGATGCAAAAACAATCTAATCAGCGGGACAGGATGGTGCATGACCTTTTATCGGTTCTGTTTTTTAGAAATACTGTAAACTTTACATGATCTGTGTTCTGTTTATTATAAAGTGGTGCATACTACATATCTGATTATTGCCGTGCGTGGGGGGGTTTCACATTGGAGGGCTTGTGTTTGTGTTTTCACTTCTGATTTCCATACAGATGCTATAAACTGATTTCAATATAAACATTTCTTGTTCCTAAAACATTTTCTTGTGCCCAAGTAGGAGCTCACCACATCACAGAAAAGTGGCGGCAATCTTCTCCAGATGATGTATGAAAAGCCTGAGCGCTGGTCCTTCACCTTTCAATCCTATGCTTGTCTTAGCCGAATTCGAGCTCAGTTAAAGTCCTTTGGGGGGAAGCTGAAAGAAGCAGAAAAACCTGTGCTCTTTTTCGAGCGTTCAGTGTACAGTGATAGGTAATGCCCTTGCTGGTTAAACCTTCTATACAGTTGTTCACATTCAGTATATACTAATATTTACTAGGCTTTGTTAGGTGCATTCACAAATTATCATTCCACTGAAAATCTTACACATTTTGGACTGTAAATTGTAGAAGTGGGTTTTCCAAACTTCCCATGCAATGTTCAAAATTAGGGTATGCCACCTTTGTCCATGACAGGAACTGTCCAAAGCAGGAGAGGTTTTCTATGGGGATTTGCTACTGCTTTGGACAGTTTCTGTCACTGACAACGGTGGCAGCAGAGAACACTGTGTCACACTGGAAAGAATACACCACTTCCTACAGGACATACAGCAGCTAAGTGCTGTAAGACTTGAAATTTTAAATAAAAGTAAATTACATATCTATATAACTTTCTGACACCAGTTGGTTTTGAAAGGGTAAAAAGTTAGCTGAAATACCCCTTTAAAGCATGCCTGTGATGGTGCTGGGTTCACATGTTGGCAAGTTTCGTGCAAGAGCCTTACTAAGCCATAATAGGGCTCCTGCACGTAACTCGCTGGGGCTTGGGATGTTTCTGCGTGTGAAAGTTTTAAGCCCTGCACAATGACAGGTATGATGTAAGTTAACAATGCTTTGTATTTGCAGTAACCACTGTTTCCATATTTATTCTTTGTTTTATAGGTACATTTTTGCCTCCAATTTGTATGAGGCAGAATGTATGAATGAAACAGAATGGACAGTTTATCAGGATTGGCATGACTGGATGAATTCTCAATTTGGGGCTGATCTTGAACTTGACGGTATTATCTATCTTCGTGCAGCACCTGAGGTACGTGTCATGTAATTTATGTGCTTCTAAAGCTTGGCTGGGTTTATATACCAACTCCAAACAAGCTAACCACAATCAGTGCAAAAAAAAAAAAGGCTTTTATTTTTTTCACTGGATCGGAAAACGCTGCAGAAGATATTTGCTCCGATATTGTTTAAAAGTTTGCGCTACTGTACTTACACAACCGCAAGAACTTTTAAACAGTTCCGGAGCTCCTGGCATCATAATTAGAGATGAGCGAACCTCGAGTCGATCCGAACCCAAACTTTCGGCATTTGATTAGCGGTGGCTGCTAAAGTTGGATAAAGCCCTAAGGCTATGTGGAAAACATGGATATAGTCATTGGCTGTATCCATGTTTTCCACATAGCCTTAGAGTTTCATCCAAGTTCAGCAGCCCCAGCTAATCAAATGCCGATCGTTCAGGTTCGGATCGACTCGAACCCGGTTCGCTCATCTCTAATCATAATGAATCATCCACAGGTCCGATCCACAGAATACTGTGTGTGCACTGACAGTTTTTGCGGCCATGTGACTGCCTCCTAAGACAAATCGCTGGAGGTTAGGAACAGGCAATAAATTTATTGTAGAAGTTTTAGGCCTCATTCACACATTCAGTCATTTTTCCGGACCGTATATTATGTCTGCAGTTTATGCAATATGCAAAAAATTCGTCCCTAGTGCATCTGAAATTTTTTTGGTGGATCTGTAAAAAAATGGCAAGGTAATAGTTAAATTAAGGTGATTCATGTCTTTTTACGGATCTAACCTCCACACAGAATGCAGACCCCATAAACTTCTATTATTTATTACGGTCCGCACTAGGACATGTCCTACTTTTTGCGGAAAAGATTGTGGATTTGTAAAACTGGATAGTGTGAATAGCCCAATTGAAATCAATAGGACTTTGTCTATAATTGCGCATCTGAAGTTATGGATGAATTACGAAATGTGTGAATAAAGCCTTGAACTCTATAAAATGGAAGCTATCACAAATGTAGAAATTTTGTGTAGAAATAAAAGAAGCTGTTTACATGAACAGGTTTTCTCCTGGTTTCTCCAGTTTTCTCCAGGTTTTACACCCCGACCTCCATGCTTCAGAAACATTTTTTTAACCCCTTCAGTTAGGCCAGTGCAGTATTACCCAACCTTTTGCTCTCCAAAGCTTTATTCACACGTCTGTTCTGTCCACAATGGTAGGGAGCACTACTGATGCATATTTGTAGTGCGGCCCACGGCCACGGGCTGCACTACGAACGTGTGCATGTTGCCCAACTGTTGCAAAGCAACATCATGGCCTGACAGCTTTTAGCTGTAATTTTAGTTGTAATTTTGCCACAGGTTGGGGAACACAGTTCTAGAGAGACAAGATAGGAAGAGGCAGGCAGCCTGCATTATTCTGTTTCAAATATGTTTTTTTTAAAGTAAAAGCATTATATTTTCACTGTTTTTATTTTTTCAGTTTTTGCTAAAAAGGTATCTATTTATTTATTGATTTATTTTGTAGAAATGCCTAAAGAGAATTTATTCTCGTGGAAGAGAAGAGGAGCAGGGAATTCCTATGGAATATCTGGAAAAACTTCATTATAAGCATGAGAGCTGGCTCCATCACAGAAATATGAGGTTAGCTGCTTATTCAACCTTTTATTGAATAATGTCTTATTATCATAACTGGGTATGGGAAGCCGGCCCCTAGTGTGACAATCTTCCCTCCCGTCTGTGACGCGGCTTGATTGATTCTAATGGAGCTGCATCAAAGGGGGCAAGAGATGCCGGTGGCTTGTTCCTTTTTAGAATCGTCGCTTGGTTCCCACACACGGGATCGGTCTATTCCTGAGCACCAGCGCAGCACAAAGCACTGGAGGCGGGCCTTCCAGCCCCCAGTGTGATGAAACCCCCTCCCCTCTGTGATGTGGCTCCAGTACAATCAATGGACCTCGTCACAGACTGGAGGGGAGATCATCACGGGCCTCCAGTGCATAGAGCGGTTTGGTGCACAAGAAGAAAACGGTGCCAAGCACCAGCAAGACGCTGAGTTAATTTTTGTACTTCTCCTAATGGTACATTTGCTTAAAGTTAGAGGGAATCTGTCAGCTGCAATTCACGCTCCAAAATGCTGCTACTATATTAGATGGCTGTTAGGTCAAGGAGACACAGGATACCTTTTATATACATGTCTGTGCTTCAACAATGTAAAAATTGCTTTTTTTCCTCAGTCAAAAAAATATTTTCTACATTCTGAAAGCACAGGCTGACATATGAACAGCTATCAAACTAGTGTCAGCAATTTGGAACATGACCTGCAGCTGACAGATTACCTTTTAAATATTTTACAAATACATTGTTTCAGCAAATTTGTTGCCTTCTCCTAATTTGCCGACTCCCTCCCCCCCTTGTTTGTTGAAGGCCTGATATGTTCATGTATAATCAATGGTTCTATAAAAAACAAAAACCTTCATAGATGTTTATCTGCTTTACAACTACATTAATGGTAGTAAATCATACTTTGTGTCTTTACAGGACGGATTTTGCGTATTTACAAGATGTCCCTATTCTGACACTTGATGTAAATGACGATTTTAAAGATAATAAACAGAAGCAAGTATGCCTTATAGAAAAGGTATATTAGAACTGTATACATTCATATTCTAATTTACTTTTGGGAAACTTCTTTTCCCTTAGGCCTTATTCCCATGTTCCATAATTGTGTCCACAATTGCGAATCTGCAATGGGCAAACTAGTGTTTTTTTTTTTTTTTTTTAAACCTGATCAACTTTATTAAACTAGCACAGTGCAGATTTAATAGATCTGGGAAAAAATACTTATTGTGGATGCATTACATATTGTGCATCCACAATCCGTATTTTTTTAGCAGATTACGAACATTGATAGTGGAAAGAATATACGGGCCAGAGAAAAAACACTGAACTTGTGCCTAAGGCCTTATAGGTTTACATAATGTTACAAGCTCCAAGCTTCTCAAATGTTTATTAAATCACACAATTGCTGGACATCTGCAGCCCCTCACCCAGCTTTTCTCAACACAGTGAAAGGCTACAACACATCCATCCATTGTCTGTTTTAATGAACACTTGAGATCCTGCAAACAAGTGCCAGGATTTTATAGTTTAGATTGAAGATTTCGGTGTCCATTTTTATCAAACTAACAGCAGGATGTCAATGGTTTGCTCTTTTAGGCTAAGTTTACACTCCATTGAGCAGGGTACTTTTAACTTAAGTACCTGATAAACCTAACCCTCTCCTCATTTACCAGACTGTGTCCAAAAGTGTGTCCTTTTGGCCTTCATCTGGGACGTGAGTTTGAATCCAGTATACTATGCAGTATAGTTTATACTTTCCCCCTAGTGCACTGAAACAGAAAATGTACTCTTTGGCTGAAAAAGTACCATCCTAGTCACACTATTCCTGACATGTAAACAATGATAAAGATACTCATACCTTTATATTCATTGGCTGGAACCTGTTTTGTTCCCCAAAACATTGATTGTAATTTGTTGTTGGTAGAAAGAGGTTCCACTCCAGCAAATTTTGCTTTTCTCTGCTCTGCTTTTCTACTAAATACATGGCTCCTAACCTTAAAGGGTCAAATAAACTGGTTTCAGACAGTTATATAGATCTGTAGTTTACTTCTATTTAAAAATCTCAAGTTTTCCAGTACTTATTAACTGCTGTATGTCCTGCAGGAAGTGATGTTTTTTTCCCAGTCTGACACAGTGCTTAAAAAGAAGTCAATTACAAATTTATAACTTTCTGAAGCCAGTTGATTTAAAAGAAATTTTCGGCCAGAGACCCCCAACATGTCAAAAGTTTTGTTAAATGAAAGGGTCATCGATCAGTGAGAACATTATAAATAAATAAATATATAATTATTTTTTTTAAAGCAGGGAAAGTAGAAAGGGTCAATAACACTGTATCAAACTATAATAAATATTTTTCTGTTCTTAGCTAACTTTTTTTGTTTTTTTACAGGTTAAAGAATTCTTAAGTACATTATAACATCAACAAGATGCTGGCTTGCACTATACTGAAAAAGCTGTTTCCTCTTTTTTATGGAATGATGAAAAATATGTAGTTGTAAGAGTAATGCTTTGTGTGTTGAAGGGGGGGTGTTTTGGCTTTTTTATTTTTTTATTTAATCTTCAAGGCAAAATATGAGTTTAAGCTTCGATATTTTCTTTGAGTTATGATTTGTCGGCACTTAACAGTCAGCCTGTTGTCAACAGGTTCTAAGATTTTTAATTATGTATATGTACACATCTTTATTTAAACATTTGCTATCCTGATCATTGGTACCGTGACTTTCATGCTTTAGACACCACTTATTTATTATGTTGGGTAAAACAACTATCTGTTTTGTAAAGGAGTCTCTTGACCCCCCTTTGGTGATCTTGCTCCAGTCCTGATGTAGATGTTGTGTTATATCTGTAATATAGCTGGTGAGGGGGGGAGCCTTTCTTCGCTCTCCACTACTGCTCCCACAGAGCCCTGGTTTAGATGCACTGCACCTCCAGAATTGAGGTTTGCACAAGACATTGCCTGCTCTGCCAATCAGGCGCCTAAGCTGGTCACTGCCGGTGGGCTTAACAGGCAATAAATCGTGTAGACTCCGATTATACTATAATAGTCCCACATTACAGTGTTTTGTGAAATATGCAAAATGTTTATTTCCTTTTATATATATATATATATATATATATAAAAAAAAAAAATCAAAACTTTGTTGAATTTAGTATTTTTTTCTGTGTGCATTTTTTTTTTTGTGTACAAAAAGAAACAATTTAAGTGCTATTATATTTGAAAGTGTAATTTACAGCCTTAGGCTATGTTCACACTACGGATGAGACCGGCCGTTCCGTGACTCCGGCCGGGTCACAGAACGGCCGGTCTCAGCCCGGATCATCACGGCCAGTACTTAAAGCGTAACTGTCATGTTTTTTTATTGCAGAAATCAGTAGTATAAGCGATTTTAAGAAACTCTGTAATAGGTTTCATCAGCCAAAAAAGCCTCCTTCTGTACTCAAGAAGCAATCTCCCAGCCTCCCCCCCTGACTTCTTATCTGTGCATTATCAGGCAAACACGTCTTCATTACAGAGAAGCCAGTGAAGACGGCTCTGCTCTCTCCATTGTAAGCCTATGGAGGGGGGAGGGGCCGAGGGAGATGAGGGAGCAGGAAGAGGTGACATGAAAGTCAGCTGTCTGTAGACTCTCTGGGCACCTAAAATGCTAAATTCAGGTGTCAGAAAGGTCAGTGCTTATCTATGAACTTACTGAGAGAAGATTGCAGGGTGTTGTGCTTTGCAGGACTGCTCCGTGCTCAGTCACTCCTAACAGCCCCTCCCCTCTCCATAGCCACATAATGGAGACAGAAATCCTGCTGCTTATGATGTGAGGGGGGAGGCTGGGAGATTGCTTTTAGTACATAAAACCTATTACAGAGTTTATTAAAATCGCTTGTACTGTTGATATTAAATGTTTTCAGAAAAATGGCCCTGAAATGACAGTTACGCTTTAAGTACCGACCGGATGATCTTACCTCCGTGGAGCTCTGATGCGGGCGCATCAGCGTGCGCCCGCATCAGAGCTTCCCATAGCACAGAGTGAAGCAAGCGGCCGGAGCCGCTCCCCCACTAGACACCAGGGAAACGTTGCCTCCGGTAATCGGAGGCAGCTGTCAACTTTGACAGCTGCCTCCGATTAGCTAATTAGCGGGCACGGCGATCCGACCGTGCCCGCTAATAGCAGCGGTCCCGGGCTACTCGCGGCACCCGGGATCGCGGCACTTCAAAGCGGGGCCGCCGCGCGGCCCCGCTTTGAAGTGCAAGTGAGGACATATGACGTACCGGTACGTCATATGTCCTTAAGAGGTTAAAGTCTTCTGTATCCTGTCCCCACTGGGACAAGCAGAGCAACATCTAATCGCGGTGCTGTCATGAAGGATTAGTCGAAAGTGAATTAATAGTATATAAAGAATATTTTTTTATTTTGCACACCTGACATTTAAGGGAATCTGTCAGGTTCCTACCAGGTAGAGCTGCAGACAGGTGTGGCACCTCAGCTTCCAAGGAAAATACTACA
Source organism: Dendropsophus ebraccatus (assembly GCF_027789765.1). Classification (NCBI taxonomy): domain Eukaryota; kingdom Metazoa; phylum Chordata; class Amphibia; order Anura; family Hylidae; genus Dendropsophus; species Dendropsophus ebraccatus. The sequence continues at coordinate 115,926,235 of NC_091460.1, forward strand.
AGTAGATAGCTGTGGCACTGTCAGTATCATATAGATATAATACATTACAGCACAGATCGGTAAACGTTTGGTATTGCAGCGTCCATAATGACTGCATCTATAAACCCCTTATATTAATTATCCCACCAGATTAATGCCATAAAAAAAAGAACTAACCAAAGTGTCAATAAAAATATAGAAAAAAAGCTATCAAACGTCACATGTACCCAAAAGGTGTACCGCTAAAAACATCCGCTTATGTCGCTAAAAAAGCGCTCACATATTACAGCTCTTTCAATATGCAAGACAAACAGTTTTTATAGTATAAGTGTCATAAACGATAACAAACGCAATATATAAAATGGATATCACTGTAATCCTAATGACCTGATGAATAAAGATAACATGTCATATGTAACATAGTAAACGGTATAAAAAAAATAATAAAATCCAGCTGCTAAATTGTGTTTTTATTAGTACCACCTCATAAAAAGTTAAATAAAAACATGATCAGGGTGTCACATGTGCCCCGCAATGGTACAGATGGAAACGTCATCTTGTCTTGCTAAAATATTTTGGCATCCCAAGGCCTCTGACTTGATATAATTGCTATGAAAAAACTGAAATAAAAAAGGCCTCAGAATTCATCAGGTCTCTGTCATGTCTGAGGCCTTTGGTTGAGTCAGGTGACGCACTGCGGCAACATATGGGGGATTTTTAGAAACATTGGAAAAGGGAATAAATATTCAGTGGTGTTTCTCAGTTAGTATTTGCTGTGTTAGAGGAAAAAAATGGATTAAAATGGAATATCTGCCAAAAAAATAGAGTTTTTTTAATTTCCCTTCCCAGTTGCTGAAATTTCTGCGAATCACCTAAAGGGTTAATAAACTCATGAAGTGTTACTTTGAGGGGTGCAGTTTTTACAGTGGAGGGATTTATGGGGGTAACTAACATACTGGTCCCTAATAAAATCAGAATCAGACATTTTCCTTAAAATTTTAAAATTCGCTGTAAAACTTTTAAGCCCTCTAACATCCTAAAAAGTAAAAGGACATTCACCAAATGACGTCACCATAAAGTAGACATGTAGATGTTACATTAATAATTAGTTTATGTGGCATGACTAAGAAAAAGAATTTTGAATAAATTGTAAATTTTAAATTTTTTTGCAAATATTGTTTTGTTTTTTGTTTTTACAAAAAACTACTTAGTGTATCAACAAAAGTATATCACAAACATAAAGAGGAATATGTCATGAAAAAACTGTTTCAGAATAACCACGATAGTTAAAAGCATCGCAGAGTTATAACTATATAAAGAGAGACAGGTCAGATTTGAAAAATAGGCCCCGGACATTAAAGAGGATGTACCACCAGGTACATCCTCTTTAATCTGAACCCACGGATCGAACAGCACCGTCGCGGGGAAGCCGGTGCCGCGGTCCGTTTTTTGGACAGTGACCCGGTTCCCGTGCACGGCGCCATTCTATGCACCAGAACCAGCCGATGCTCAAGCAGTGGAGGCGGGCCGGCCGCCCCCAGTGGGAGGGTATTCCCTCCCCTGTATGACGCGGCTCTCTTAGAATAAGCCGCGTCATACAGGGGAGGGAATTCCCTCCCACTGGGGGCGGGCCGGCCCGCCTCCAGTGCTTGAGCACCGGCTGGTTCTGGTGCATAGAACGGCGCCGTGCACGGGAACCGGGCCACTGTCCAAAAAACGGACCGCGGCACCGGCTTCCCCGCGACGGCGCCGTTCAATCCGTGGGTTCAGATTAAAGAGGATATACCTGGTGGTACATCCTCTTTAAGGCCAAAACAGAATGCGGAGGCAAGGGGTTAACAATCGACTCCCTAGTCTCCTGGACCTTTACCATTTTGTGTCAGTACGTCATTGACACACGTCAGCAGAGTGCGACCAGCCAGTTGATGAGGAAAAATAAACCACTCCCCTCTGATGCACAGAACTGATAGTGCGTCCTCCCTGAAGCTATTGACCAAAACACCAGCATAGTAGATGCCGATGCCCGGCCAATTATAGTGCATGCACTTTCTTTGGATCAGGCTATCATCTATGCAGCTGCTCCGACCTGGGCACAGGGCTATGTACGTTGAATACTTACATGGCTTTGTAAGTATATTAGCGCCCGGTCAAGGTAGGGCTATGTGATCCAGTGTGACATTCCTCTGTTCTGTCATTACATGTGATGTAGGAATGGGGCATATCTGAAAGGCAGAGTTGGGTGGGCATGGTGGGCTGTGATTAGATACAGGTCAGGAAGGGTGATAGAAGACATGCAGGGAGCCATAGGAGAAGCCCCAATCCAAACCAAAATGAAGCAATCTGCTGACGGGCCATATGTAGTGAGAATATGGGGGAAGTGGCCGCACTGCGATATATTGGTATGTGAACATAAAAGCATTAATTTTTTTTTTCTGTCTTTAGTCTTAAAGGGGTTATCCAGCGCTACAAGAACATGGCCACTTTTACCCCTACTGTTGTCTCCAGTTCAGGTGTGGTTTGTAATTAAGCTCCATTTACTTCAATGGAACTGAGTTTCAAAACCCCGCCCAAGCTGGAGACAACAGTAGGGGGAGAGTGGCCATGTTTTTGTAGCGCTGGATCACCCCTTTAACCAAACACCATCAGAAGTGACTTACTTTCTTCAGGTTTGTGTATAAAAAGAATTATGTTGCTGTTACCATGTTCTCCAGTAGATGTCAGTAAATAGCCAGTAATAACTGACTGCTACATTGATAACCACCTCAATTTGACAGAAAAGTCAATGTCTGGGAATGACAAACTAAAATAAGAACTTCATCCTTGATTCATTTTACTCATCTTGTCCGTAAGTTGTGCTGTCTTAACCCATTCAGGATTAAGGAGGTGATTGTATGTCTCTTTTTGCAGTGAATTGCCGCTCAGGGACATACAGTTATGTCATGGTATGAGCTGCGCCGGTGGGTCCTAGCTGTCAGTGATAGCCGGGCATCTGCCGTGACCCGCAATGAGCCAGTTTTGTGGCAATTAACCCTAACAGGGCTGTGATCAGTGCGATTGCAGCATCTATAGTGCTGAAAGGAGGGAGAATTCTCCCTCCCTTCCCCATCAAGGCCCTGATGGTTGCTATAACTGATACCAGTGATATCTGATAACAGCGCTGCGAGACACACAGGGAGTAAGTGAAGAACATTACACAATGGAACTGAGCTGCAATACCACACACAAACTGAGGACAAGAGTCATGTTTATACTGGGAAAAAGGCAGCCATATTTTCCTAATTCTGGATAATCCATTTAAAGTGATACTGTCATCCCCTTCCTCTCACTACATTTGGACAGTGTCAACTAGGCGGTGCTTCACAGCAGTTGGGCCCCACACCTTACTTGGGAAAAGGGGGCCCAATTGTCATGAAGCCCTGACAACTTGACACTGTTCATCTGCAGTGTCCTAGAGCGAGTGTCCACTGCTGTCTGTAGTAGCAAGTGTAGGTCGGTACTCAGGGGCATAGCTAATGTCTCTTGGGCCCTAGTGCAAGAGGTCAACTTGGGCCCCCCCTTACCACATACTGACTAATAACACCACCGCTGCTACTGAATAAAATCCTCTGTACATAGACCAATATCACTTCATACAGTCATATAGAGGTGGACGCACTGTACACAGGCTCTATACACCATATACATTACAGTGCAGTTATATCAAGTGACTCACGGGACGTCTTCATCTTCTCCATCTGCCCTGGGCCGTTATGAGAACTTCTCCAAACCACGAATCCACAAAATCTGCCAGAGAAAGATATTAGGCTCCTCGCTCCTCACCATCCTCATCTCTCTACACACTACACATCTGTATTGGCCCCTTTACACCCTCATTTAGTAGGTAGCCCTGACACTATGTGATCACCCTTATAGTACATATCCCCCTATTGTATACACCCCCATGTAGTCCACCTTATAGATGGCCCCCCAATGTTTCCCCCTTATAGATGGCCCCCTGTGTTGTCCCTATTATAGATGCCCCCCCCATGTTATCCCCCATATAGATGGCCCCCCACGTTATCCCCCTTACAGATGCCCCCCATGTTGTCCCCTCCTCCTGCCCCTCCATCATCATACTACTACCCCTTTCATCCTCCTGCCCCTCCATCATCATACTACAACCACCTCCATCTTAATACTACTACCCCTTCATCCTCCTGCCCTTTCATCATCATACCACTACACCCCTCATCATCCTCTTGTTCCTTCATCATCATTCCACTACACCCCTCCTCATCCTCTTGTTCCTTCATCATCATACCACTGCACCCCCCATCATCCTCTTGTTCCATCATCATACCACTACACCCCCCATCATCCTCTTGTTCCATCATCATACCACTACACCCCTCATCATCCTCTTGTTCCACCATCATCATACCACTACACCCCTCATCATCCTCTTGTTCCATCATCATACCACTACACCCCCCATCATCCTCTTGTTCCATTATCATACCACTACACCCCTCATCATCCTATTGTTCCACCATCATTATACCACTACACCCCTCATCATCCTCTTGTTCCACCATCATCATACCACTACACCCCTCATCATCCTCTTGTTCCATCATCATACCACTACACCCCCCATCATCCTCTTGTTCCATTATCATACCACTACACCCCTCATCATCCTATTGTTCCACCATCATCATACCACTACACCCCCCATCATCCTCTTGTTTCACCATCGTCATACCACTACACCCCTCATCATCCTCTTGTTCCACCATCATCATACCACTACACCCCATCATCCTCTTGTTCCATCATCATACCACTACACCCCTCATCATCCTCTTGTTCCATCATCATACCACTACACCCCTCATCATCCTCTTGTTCCTTCATCATACCACTACACCCCTCATCATCCTCTTGTTCCTTCATCATCATACCACTGCACCCCCTCATCATCATCTTGTTCCATCATCATACCACTACACCCCTCATCATCCTCTTGTTCCATCATCATACCACTACATCCCTCATCATCCTCTTGTTCCCTTATCATCATACCACTACACCCCCCATCATCCTCTTGTTCCATCATCATACCACTACACCCCTCATCATCCTCTTGTTCCTTCATCATACCACTACTACCCCCCATCATCCTCTTGTTACATCATCATACCACTACACCCCTCATCATGCTCTTGTTCCTTCATCATCATACCACTGCACCCCCTCATCATCATCTTGTTCCATCATCATACCACTACACCCCCCATCATCCTCTTGTTCCATCATCATACCACTACACCCCTCATCATCATCTTGTTCCTTCATCATATCATTACACCCCTCATCATCCTCTTGTTCCTTCATCATCATACCACTACACCCCTCATCATCCTCTTGTTCCATCATCATACCACTACAACCCCCATCATCCTCTTGTTCCATCATCATACCACTACAACCCCCATCATCCTCTTGTTCCATCATCATACCACTACACCCCTCATCATCCTCTTGCTCCTTCATCATCATACCACTACACCCCTCATCATCCTCTTGTTCCTTCATCATCATACCACTACACCCCCCATCATCCTCTTGTTCCATCATCATACCACTTCACCCCTCATCATCCCCTTTAAAACAAAAAAAATCTATACTCACCTGAATGATTTCTCTAGTCCCCTAATCACACGCGCTGGCGGGGCTTCCCGCGGAGGGGGCGGAGCTTCGCGGGACCTGTTTTTTTTTCAACACAATGCTCCCTCTGCCGGAAGTACTTCCCCAGCCTGCCTCATGTGATCGCAAGCAAAAACATTGCTTTGCCACTGTCGGTACTTATGTGTATATGCTCTGGGGCTCAAATGCATAGTGAGGTACTCCCACCTCTTCATGTCACTGTATTTAGTACCTTAGGTAGCACAAATGAAGGGAGATACTAGGGTTAACGGTTTTCCTGATTGATTGTATTGTCCTATTATAAGACCACTGTTTATTGTTCTACCAATCCTTGGGCTCGGTACTTCACACTGTCTAAGCCACAGGCCAGGATTAGGGCAGTGTACAGAAAGAGTACCCTTTAGAGATGAGCAAATTTACAGTAATAACAGAGCGAAGTGCTACATTATCCCTGCAATCCGCTCATCAGCCTGCTTCCTTATAACTGACTGCCGATCTGTGTCACTCCTCTCCAGGTGCTGGGAAAACTGGATCCAGTACTGGGGAACTCATCCCAGTTTTTCAGGACTGGATCCAGCTGTTCCCAGCACCCAGAGCACATTGAGTTAAATGGCAGAAGACTGATGAATGGATTGCAGAGATGATGAAGCAGTTTGCTTTGTTATTATGTTAAATTTGCTCACCTCTAGTGTCCTCCTGCCGCAGTAACTACCAGGGCCGGGCCTGGAGGCCATGTTTACTGTGTGGGAATATGTGCCAAAACCTCTACCTTATTCTTCTACCAGTCTTATCCTCCTAGGCATGTCCTGCTAGTGCCTTAAAGTGGTGAGCCTGCAGTAAAGGGAATCAAAGGTTGCAGTTCTCTCTCTTACTGAAGGTCATTCCAGGATTTCCAAATCAGTAGTTAGGTAAGCGATTATATCGGAGGAAGGTATCTCGTAATATTGATCATTGCGGCCTTCAATATTTCGATATTGACGCCTTCTTCCACCATGATCCAGTAGTGGGAACTTTTATAACACTCCTTTTTTGTGAATACCACAGGAAAAAGTAAAAATGCTCAATGCCCATTTAAATCAAAGGGTTAGCTATGTAATACAGAAAAGGCTAGGCTAAGGGCTGCTTTAGTCATGGGGCAAATGGTGAAGTTCCTGATGTTTCCACCTTCTCATAGTTGGAAACTATAACAGAGCAAGGAGACATCAGCTGTTTACTATCAGACTTGGAGTATGTAAGTTTGTACACATACAAAGAATATAAACAAAGCCTTTAAAGGATATTTTTATTCAAAAACATTTATTTGTTGCTCATATTACTCATAATCTGCTTGAATGCAAAAGTTACAGTATAAAAACATATAAGGCAATATGTACAAGTACAATACAAAAATAGATTGGTTATCCTGTAATAATAACACTGTCAGATTTAGGGTATGTTCACACAACCTTTTCAAGGGGATAATACATCCGCACTTTGATAATTGCGGCCGTAAATAATGATCATGATGGTTATTTAGATCCATAGTTGTCAATAGACTGATTTTTACATAAAAAAACCTAAGGAAATAAATTGCCAGGTTTTCTTCAGGTATTCTTTTGCCCCAAAGTAATGACCCAGCGTTGCACATTTTAAATTTAAGTATACAACAATAACTACTCAATTAAGATTTCCATATCACCTGATTGGCACATTGTAACAGTGCAGTCCGTTCCTTCCATCGCAGCTCGGTTACTGAGATTTCCTCCAGTTTTTACTTATGCAAATGTTTGGTTTGGTGCACTGGATGTTGTCCCAGTGCCCCCCAGTGCACCAATATCTCCTCCCCTCAGTGACACAATGCCTTCAGAATCAAGTCTGTCCCCAGCAGACAAGTACAAACCAGAGGAGCTCTCAGAAACCGGGCAGCGATGAGAGGAACAGACGGCACTGTCCCAATGTGCGTGGCGATCATTCAACAATATGGAAATCTTACTGAGTATATATAGTGGTACATTCACTGTAAGCCATGCCCCTTTAATCAAAACCCAGCCTCTTTTGCCACAAAGCCACTCCCCCTTGTCTAAAAGTGCGAAATGTGTCTAAAAAGGCGCATGGCATGCTTGCTAGACGTTTTGCAGAATTTGAGCTAGAATTCGAAGGCATTTAGATTGGTAAACTTGCTTCATTGTTTAAAATGTGCGGTATAAAAATTAGAAAACTTCCCATTGGTTTTAAAAGGCATTTCTATGCTAAATTAAAGCAAAAAAAAAATTTAAATTTAAAAAAAGAAATATTTTACAAACAAACTATACATTTAACATCTAAGGCTAGGTTCACACTTGTGTGGGGGATCTCTTGCAGACACCTTTTAGTGCCAGAAGTCGGAGGTTCATTCAGCAATAGACACCAATGGATCCTGGCGGATCCCGAGGGATCACATTGACTCCATTTGGGTTTTACACACTTTAGAGCTGGCATCTGAGTTAAGATTTTATTTTTCAAATTCAACTGCGATGTTTTATACTGTGAAATATAGAACTTAAAAAGATCTCAAAGTTATGGTCTATGGTTTACAGACTGCTACATGGCCTGAGGTCAGGGATGGATGAGAAAGCAACAGATCTGAATTCCGATGAGGTTTCACAATAGGGTTTTCCATGCAACTTCATGTTCATGCTAGTTCTTTCGCTGTTGTTTTACCTGCTTTTTAATACCCTGTTGAAATGACATTGAAAGATGTCAATACACGTGGTTTTAAGAAATGTTTTTTTATTTTTTTTTATATAGTATGTATATACAAACATGAACATATTTTAGTCTCAGACAGATAATCAAGTTTTATGTACAGTATGTCAACTGAATATTACTGGGCTAGACTATGCGATACACATTAGGGCTATGTTCACACTACGTATATTTCCGGCCGTAGTGCAAACCGCGAATATACGCACGCAGTTTTGAGGTTGATGCGTTCGCTTGAAAGTAAACAATATACGGCCGCACAATGCACACTACATATGAGCTTACGGCCGGATCGTATACGGCGCCGTGAAAAATGAACACGACCATTGTTTGAGGACGGAAATGTTCCAACTCACGGCCGAGGATTTACATGCGGTCCCGTACGAAGTACTTATTTCAGCCAAACTGAACATGATTTTTAGATCCAAAAGGTTCTGTGAGTTTTATTGGGCTGGGGGAAGATTTCCAAGTAAATGACCTGCTTCAGATCGCTTCGAAACAAGCTAGGGAAGCATAACTGTACTACGGCCGTATGTTCACGGTTCGCCTGCATGTTCGCAACATTTACGGCTGCGTGCGAACTACGGCCGGACTCATACGTAGTGTGAACATAGCCTTAAGCTGTGTTCCCACAATGTAAAAATAATGGAAAATAATGAGTGTTTGAGCGTTTTGCAACAACGGCGGTTATTTGCCCTTATTTTTACATTGTGGGAACAGAGCCTTAAAGGGGTAGTGCGGTATTTAACTTTTATTCACTAAATCACACACATTACAAACTTATACAACTTTGTAATGTGTGTTATTTAAGTGAATGGCCCCCTTCCCCATGTTCCCCCCACCCCGGAAGTATGGTGTATTATACTTACGTATTCGCTGTCGACCCCGGCCGCCATCTTGGGTCGATGACGTCATCTTCGGGAGGCCGGCTGGACCGCTCCAGCCGTCTCTCATGCCGGACCCCCTCTGCCGCCTCATCAGCTGTTCAGCCGCGATTGGCTGAGCACAGTTATACTCAGCCAATCACAGCTGAGCAGCTGATGACACGGGGTGCGGGGAACACGGTTAAGGGGGCCATTCACTTACATAACACACATTACAAAGTTGTATAACTTTGTAATGTGTGTTATTTAGTGAATAAAATTAAACGTCGCACTACCCCTTTAATGAGTATTCCCATTCTCATGATTGATGGGGATCCCAGAGGTCTGACTCCCGCAGTAATGATAGTGATGGCATATTTCAACAAGATAGAAAAAAAAAAACCTCCAAGGTTTCCTGCAAAGAAAAAAATCCTTTCTGTGTGGGATACATACTTGCTAACATGTGATTGTGACATTTCTCTTTATCTTACTGTAAAAGAAGACGTTTTCTGGTGCAAGACAAAACTTGAAGATCAAAATATGTTTACATAGTATTTACATAGTAACATAGTTTGTTAGGTTAAAAAAAACATCAGTCCATCCAATTCTGCCTATTCTTCTTCAATGTTAATTTACAGAAAAAAAACCTCCATGAAGCATAGTCATAGAATCAGTTTCCCAATTTTAGGCTATGTTCACACTACGTAAAATAACGGCCATTGTTTTCAAAGGCCGTTATTTTGAGGCCAAAACAACGGCCGTAGTTTCACGACCGTACGGGCTAGTCGTGAAACTATGGCCGTTGTTTAATTTTGATTCCTAGCATGTTTATAAACGGGATGAAACAGGTCATTTACTTTAAATTCTGTGCCCAGCCCGAGAAACCACTCAGAATTTTTTTTACATCAAAATCAAGTTTAATTCGGCAGATATAAGTTTTACGTTTGCGGCCGCATTGAAATACACGACCGTTGTTGCAGTATTACCGGCCGGAAATAATTGACGTGTTCATTTTTCACGGGGCCGTATAAACAACGGCCGTAATCTTATACGTAGTGTGAATTCAACGGCCGTAGTTACATTGCATTGCAGTCATTATGGGGAACCTCAAAACAACGGCCGTAGTTTTGCAGCGTGGACAACGGCCGTTATTTTACGTAGTGTGAACATAGCCTTAACGGAAATGCCATCCTGACTCCAAATCTGGCATTGATAATAAATTCCCAGGGCCCATTTCCACTAATAATACACAACATAAGGGAACAAGTGAGGTCTGTGGCATATAAAGCAGGGGAGATCGAGATCTGTTATTCCTCTACATACAATAAGTAATGTTATGTCTAAATGACCCTTTAAAGGGGGTATTCCAGCAGAAAAAAAAATTAATTCAAATTAACTGGTGTCAGAAAGTTATAAACATTTGTAATTTACTTCTATTTAAAAATCTCAAGTTCTCTAGTACTTATCAGCTGCTGTTTGTTCTGCAGGAATTGGTGTATTCCCTGCTTCCTGCCTCCACCTCTGTCCGTAACAGGAACTGTCCAAAGCAGGAAAGGTTTTCTATGGGATTTGCTGCTGCTCTGGACAGTTCCTGTGATGGACAGAGGTGGCAGCAGAGAGCACTGTGTCAGACTGGAGAGAATACAGTACTTTCTGCAGGAGATACTGCAGCTAATAAGTACTGAAAGACTTTTAACCCTTTAAGGACAGAGCAAATTTCGATTTTTGCGTTTTCGGTTTTTCCTCCTTGTGCATAAAAGGCCATAGCACTTGCATTTTTCCACCTAGAGACCCACATGACCCCTTATTTTTTGCGTCACTAATTGTACTTTGCAATTACAGGCTGAATTTTTCCATAAAGTACACTGCGAAACCAGAAAAAAATTTAAAGTGTGGTGAAATTGAAAAAAAAAACGCATTTTGTTTATTTGGGGGAAATGTGTTTTTACGCCATTCGCCCTGGGGTAAAACTGACTTGTTATATATGTTCCTCAAGTCGTTACGATTAAAACGATATGTAACATGTATAACTTATATTGTATCTGATGGCCTGTAAAAAATTTAAACCATTGTCAACAAATATACAACACTTAAAATCGCTCCATTCCCAGGCTTATAGCGCTTTTATCCTTTGGTCTATGGGGCTGTGCGAGGTGTCATTTTTTGCGCCATGATGTGTTCTTTCTATCGGTACCTTGATTGCGCATATACGACTTTTTGATCGCTTTTTATTACAATTTTTCTGGATTTGATGCGACCAAAAATGCGCAATTTTGCACTTTGGGATTTTTTTGCGCTGACGCCATTTACCGTGCGAGATCAGGAATGTGATTAATTAATAGTTCGGGCGATTACGCACGCGGCGATAGCAAACATGTTTGTTTATGTATTTATTTATTTACTTTTATTTATAACCTGGGAAAAGGGGGGTGATTCAGACTTTTATTAGGGGAGGGGGCTTTTTACTATTAACAACACTTTTTTTTTTACTTTTACACATATACTAGAAGCCCCCCTAGGGGACTTCTAGTATAAGTGCTTTGATCTCTCATAGAGATCTCTGCAGCATAGATATGCTGCAGAGATCCATGAGATAGGCACTCGTTTACTTCCGGCTGCTGCAGCCGGAAGTAAACGAGTGCCGAGCCGGGGACGGCGCCATCTTGGAGCGGTCCCCGGCCGGCTTCATTTGCGGAGATCGCTCCTCCGGGATAACATCCCGGAGGAGCGATCTCCCCACTAGACACCAGGGATGACGCTGCGTCCGGTAATCGGATGCAGCTGTCAACTTTGACAGCTGCATCCGATTACTGTATTAGCGGGCACGGCGATCGGACCGTGCCCGCTAATACCTACGGTCCCGGGCTACACGCGGCACCCGGGACCGGCGCGGTTCAGAGCGGGGCCGCCGCGCGGCCCCGCTCTGAACTCCCTTACCGGCATCAGGGCGTAAATTTACGCCCGATGTCGTTAAGGGGTTAATAGAAGTAAATTACAAATCTTTATAACTGCCTAAAACCAGTTGATTTAAATAAATAAAAAGTGCCTCATTGCTTTTTGTGGCTCCCCATAAAAATATAAATCGTGGTGCCCTCATTGTCCAGATCAGCGTCTTGATCAATCTCAAAATATAAATGAAACAAAATTTAAAGTGTCACTGGCGTTTAATTTTTTTTTTTTGCAGAAATCAATAGTCTAGGTGATTTTAAGAAACGTTGTAATTGGGTTTATTAGGCAAATATGCCATTATCTGCATTCAAAAAGACTTTCCCCAGGTCCCCCTCTTCTTCCTCTCCTTTCTGCCATCCACTGCTCATTATCAGGAAATCTCGACTAGTTTACATCAGTTGGGCCCTGTCTGTTCTATGGAGGGGGAGGGGAAGGAGGTAGATTAGTCGGCAGCAGAGAACAAAGGATTACACAGCGGGAACTGTGTGAAAGCTGCTATTCAGAGGTCAGACAAGTCAGTGCTGACCTCAGAGTAGATAGCCTGGTGATGTAGCTGTTAATTAACTCTTTGTTGTCTTGTTTTGGTGCCTCATCTCCCTCCACCCCTCCCTTCTCCATAGAGAACAATGAAGACAGGGGGAGAGCTTCAAACTGCTTTTTCACGATAAAAATGCATTTTTCAGCTGATAAACCCAATTACAAAGATTCTTAAAATCGCCTGTTCTATTGATTTCTGCACAAAAAAAAAATTAACGACAGTGACACTTTAAGAATAAAATGTATATGTATATAGAATCAGACACCACTCGACAAGCCATGTGATCTCATTCTGGGTAACGAATAAGATATGTTATGTGAGCGCACTTATTAATATAGGAAATATAATTTCTACGGACTACATATTTTAAGAGAATTGTAAAATAATACCTTTTTGGCAAGAATATTATTAATCATATGCTTCACCCACTTGACTTCTGGATTTAAACAGTTTTTCTGTCCATTTTTAAATGTAACACTGAAAAAGAATAAACACATCTAAAATAATTAATTGATGCTTTAAAAAATGGTCCTTTTCCTAAGAGATATTTAATTTTTGCATTACTTAGGTTATGTTTGGCAGTAATATTCAGCAACTGTACGCTACTATTTTGGCACTGTATGGCAGAGTTACTTGGAATTTGCAACTATAGTAGTATATAGATGCACATATAGTAACTGCGGTATCAGCCGAGTTACCATAGCAGGGATGGGGAACCTTCGGCCCTCTAGCTGTTGCAAAACTACAACTCCCATCATGCCTGGACAGCCGATGGCTTCTACTTACATGTCCTACTTAATATCCCTGTAGCCTGAACTTTTTGGATTTTCCATAAATTTCACCTGCCAGCCAGATATCCCAAACTTTGTGAGTAGTGTAATTGCCTAATGTAAATGAACCTATAAGAGTGACTACTTAAGTCAAAATATACTAACAGACAAGTAGATAGGAATATACTTCTCTCATCCAAATGCGGCTGACTTTTTTCACACAGAAATATACAGTAAGCATGGTGCAAATGACTAAATTCAGAGCACGCTCGTTCGGTGGATTTGAATGTGTGGCCTCACCCCAATGGGTCAGAGTCCGATTGCATCTGAAATTGTTATATTGATACTTACATGACTTCCACCCTGGAGCAGTAAGGACCTTTGTTAATAATCTCTACATTCAGAACTTGCGTCTTTTCAATTGGTCTTAACACGTTGACAGTCTTGATACATTGACAACGCAGATCTGCTGCCCTGACTACCCCTGTTGCAAGGAAAAAGATGTTTAGGCTTATAATTTCATTTTAAAGAATATTAAAATTTAACTAAAAGATAAATACAATGGTACTTTGGTTTAAGAGTAATTTGGATTAAGAGCGTTTTGCAAGAAGAGCTTACAGTTTTTCAAAATTGTAACTTGGTTTAAGAGCATTGCTTTGGTTTAAGAGCTCCCTGTAGTGGGTGGGAGTGGGGGAGGGGCATTGCCTGCACTGCGTGGTCTACAGCCCTGTACTCTGACCCAGGAAGCCTCCCTCACCTTCCAAATCATAGCAGATCCACCTCAGGCTGGGGCTTGCATCAGGGGACAGGACTGTGGAGGTAATCTCTTCATAGCTGTATCCCCTCTCTCCCCGGACAGAGAGTGCTGCATTTATGTGCCCACATATACCCTGCTCATTCCTTCATGCTCCCTGCAGACTCTGTCAGCCCTTGTGTTTTCCATCCTCTCCATTCCTGCTATAATGTGCCTGCACTTACACTCAGCTATACACACTGCTGCTATAATGTGCCTGCACTTACACTCAGCTATACACACTGCTGCTATAATGTGCCTGCATTCACAAACAGCCATTTAAACTGCTGTATACTAAGTTCCTGTCTCTGTCCTCCTGCACAGCTCTGTGATTCTCACTTCCTGGGCCATGCTGAACACCCCCCCTTCCCCCCCATTGCTGTCATGTGACCACACAGACCTCAGTCCTGCTTCTCTATTCTTGCCTGTTGTACTACGCTACTGCATTATGGGGATCTTTAGCTCCATCCTGTATCTAAAAACTGCTGCTGCTGTGTTATCAGGTTTATGCACCTACTACACATTATACTTCACATGCTGATTGCTATACTGTACAGTAACTTATACTATGACACATTCAGCTGTTTCTCATTGTTTTTTTCATCTGTTTTACATGTTATTCAGAATAAAAAAAAAATCATTAGTTTTGGGGTGTTGAACCAATTGTCTGCATTAAAATTATTAGAGAATGGGAAAAAAATTGCATTTTATTTTTTAATTTTACCACACACATAATTTTTTTCTGGTTTCGCAGCATACTTTATGCTAAAATTAAGTCTGTCATTGCAAAGTACAATTAGTAGGGCAAGAAATAATGTGGGTCTGTAGGTGAAAAAATGCAAGTGCTATGGCCTTTTAAAGGGGAACTCCGGATAAGAAAAACTTGTTTTCTATTAAAAGTACATTAAAAGTTATATAGATGTGTCTATACAATGTATTACTGTATCTGTGCGGTTCTGTCACACTGGTGGCTCATAGAAATCCAGGAAGTGAAGAAAAATGGCCTCTGTGCAAATCCACATTGTCTCCTGCTCCCTCTGCTCTCCCACCTTAGGAGACAAAGATTCCATGCCTCTGTCTTACATTGTGTGTGTGTTTGCTAGGCACAGGCTGATGATGCAGAGAGGGGGCAGGGTGTGAATCACCATCTCAGACCGTCCAGAAGCAGGTGTTTCAACTTCGCTGATTGTGCAAACGTCTACAGAGAAATTAGGGCTGTGTTCACACATGTTGGAGTGTCATTGCAGTACTGCAGCGTCTTCACAAAAATGATGCAGTAACACAAATAGATAATGCTAAACAGCAGAGAGGCCGGCGCTGCCAATCCCACCTGCACAAAAAACAAGGCATAAACATTATATCTCATCTATATCATAAAAATGAAAGTCTGTCTGTCTGTCCTGTATAGACTTCCAAACGCCTGAACTGTCTGACCCGAAATTTGGCACACAAAAACATTGGGTGCCCGGGAAAGTTATAGCGAAGGTCCCGTCCCCGCCAGATGTACAGGAGGGGAGGGGTAAGGGGAAGAGCGCCCCATAGAGATGAATGGGAAAATCTCCTCACTGCAAACACAGGTGATATAATTAGAAACGGCAGTTGGAGCCTTAGCAACCAATAGGATTACTGCTTTCATTTTCACAGGGATTGGTTGCTAGGGCAGCTGCCTCACAACAGATCCACAGAAATAAACACAGTAAGGGCCTTCACACCTACCGGATCCGCAGCAGATTTCACGCTGTGAGTTAGCAACAAGATCCGCTGCGGATCCAGTAGTGTGAAGGTGAATGGGTCCCATACACGCTGCATGTATGGGACCCGGCCCCTTTAATCCCCGCGCCTCCGAATGCCTGCTCACCCGCAGTCCCTTTAACCCCCGGCCGCCCGCCCGCAGTCCGCAGCCCCCGGCCTAGAGCATAAATTACCAGCTCGGCGCAGGGGTTAAAGGGGTCGGGTCCCATACATGCAGCGTGTATGAGACCCATTCACCTTCACACTACTGGATCCACAGCGGATTTCGTTGCTAACTCACAGCGTGGAATCTGCTGCGGCTCCGGTAGGTGTGAAGGCACCCTAACAGTGTATATACGGGTGGAGATTTATCAAACATGGTGTAAAGTGACACTTGCTCAGTTGCCCCTAGCAACCAATGAGATTCCACCTTTCAGTTTCCAAAGAGTCTGTGAAGAATGAAAGGTGGAATCTGATTGGTTGCCGGGGGCGACTGAGCCAGTTTCACTTTACACCATGTTTGATAAATCTCACCCATTGTGTATACAGTAAGGGGCTTACCTGCTGGGTGGTGATATTGGGGAATGTATACAGTAAGGGCGTGTTAGGAAATGTATACAGTATGGGGGCTACCTGGGGGGCAGGGGTGGTGGTGGTGTATACAGCATGGGGGCCACTTAAAGGGGGGAGTGTATACAGCATGGGGGCTACCTGCCGGAGTGGAGTGTATACAGTATAGGGACTACCTGCAAGTGGGGGTGTATACAGCATGGGGGCTACCTCCCGGGGTGGAGTGTATACAGTATAGGGACTACCTGCAGGGGGGGAGTGTATACAGTATGGGGGCCACCTGCCGGGTAGGAGTGTATACAGTATAGGGGCTACCTGTGGAGTGTATACAGTATAGGGACTACCTGCAGGGGGGGAGTGTATAGCATATGGGGGATACCTGCAAAGGGGGGGGTAGTGTATACAGTATGGGGGCTACCTGCAAGGGGTGGGGGGAGTGTATACAGTATGAGGGCTACCTGCAGGGGTGGAGTGTATACAGTATAAGGGCAACCTGTGGGTGGTGAAGTGTACAGTATGGGGGCTACCTGCAAGAAAGGGGGAGTGTATACAGTATGGGGGCTACCTGCAAAGGGGAGGGGGAGTGTATACAGTGTGGGGGCTACCTGTGGGGGTGGAGTGTATACAGTATTGGGGCTACCTGCAAGGGGGAGTGTATAGAGTATGGGGGCTACCCGCAGGGGTGGGGGGTGTATCCAGTATGGGGGCTACATATGGGGTGGAGGGTATACAGTATGGGAGCAACCTGCAAGAAGGGGTGAGTGTATAAAGTATAGGGACTACCTACAAGGGGTAGGGGGTGTATAGAGTTTGGGGGTTACCCGCAGGGGGGGGGTTGTATACAGTATGGGGGCTACCTGCGGGGGGGGGGGGGAGTGTATACAGTATTAGAAACTTTGAAACCTCTTCTGTGTTTTCCTCACCAAGGATGAAGGGTAGTGCCTAAGAGGGCCAGATTATGATGATGCAGGATTGTGTATGCACTTATTATTATAAGCTGCAGGTTTTCTACATACACACACACTTATGGTCTGCAGTCGGAGGGGGGGGGGGCAAACTATACACTACAGGTAAACAGGACCCCAGAACTATACACTACAGGTATACAGGACCTCCCCTAACACTGTCAATGTTGTATATAGCCAGGCTCAGCATAACACTACCAATGTTACACATAACCAGGCTGTATATAACACTGCCAAAGTTGTATATAACCAGGCTGTATATAACACTGCCAATGTTGTATATAACCATGCTCAGTATAACACTGTTAATGTTGTATGCCAAGCTGTATACTGTATAACACTATCAATGTTGTACATAATTAGGCTGTATACTGTATAACACTACCAATGTTGTATATAACCAGACTTTGTATATAACACTGCCAATGTTGTATATAACCAGGCTCTGTATAACACTACCAATGTTGCATATAACCAGGCTGTATATTACACTGACAATGTTGTATATAACCAGGCTGAATATTACACTGACAATGTTGTATATAACCAGGCTGTATATAACACTGACAATGTTGTATATAACCAGGCTCTGTATACAGTCTGATCACATGACATCTCAGTTTGGCTATTAGGTATGTAGGATGTTTAAAGTTTTTAATTTCTAATGTGTATAAGCTACAATTTACATAAACAGTGCAGAACTGTCAGGGTATATAGCGTATAAAGTTGTATGTACTGTATGGCTCCTGGCAATTTTCTCTTAAACAAAAAAACACAAACAAGGGCATAGATTGGCCTCCTGGGCGACCTTGGAACAAATCTAATTAACACACTGACACTTTTTACCCGGGCAAAGCCGGGTACATTTTCTAGTGTAAGATAATATCGGATAATTTCCTTATTGTGGGAATTAGCTTCAAAGCTAAAAGATGCTCGATCATAATATGTGCGTGGAGATGAAAAGAAAAAAAAAATTTAATTTAAAAAGTTCTTTGCTTTATTCCAATATCAGCATTACAGGTAGAGAATACTGTGTGCTGTGTGGTGTTACAGGTAGAGAATACAGTGTGCTGTGTGGTGTTACAGGTAGAGAATACAGCGTGCTGTGCGGGTGGGACCACAATGAAATTATAAAGTACTGCAAATAATTCAGTAACACAATGAAACTGCAATGTGTGAACACAGCCTAGATGTTCTGCAATAGATTTGGTCGGGAATGGGCAGGGTGGAGGACTGTGATGGAACAGCTGAGGGAAAGCATTGCATTCTGGAACCTGTAGTACTGAGTATATCTGCTCAACCAGGAAATACAAAAAACACAAAACAGAACAAAACTCCCCAAAACAAATGGATTTTTGGTAGTTTCAAAACTGGGATAGATAGGTAAGTATTGTTATATGCTTCTGCAGAAGTTTCATTTTTTTTTACCTCTTCCTGAAGTTCCCCTGTAAGCACAAGGAGGAAAAAACGAAAAAGGAAAAATGAAAATTGGCCTTGTCTTCTAAGGCCTTATGCACATGTTCAGTAATTTTTTCTGGTCCTGAAACAACCCGCTAAAAATTACGGATTGGACATCCTTATTCCAACCGTATTGCATCTGTATTTCCGTAAATCCATTTTTACTACTCCAATGCTTTTCAATGCACTTCATCCGTATTTTTTTGCGGAAATACGGATGCCAACATGTTACAATCCTTAAACAATTGATTTCAATGAGAGGGTTCCTAAAAAAATCAGGGTCCGCACCGGGTCCGTACTAGGACATGTCCTTTTTTTTTCAGGATTGATTTTCATCCATTTCTGCTACTGATAGTGTGAATAGCCCAATAGACATCAATGTGCACTAACTCGGATCCGTAAATTACGGAACGTGTGCATAAGGCCTAAGGGTTAATGTTATAAACTTATAAACTGTCAGGGTAAACTGATATAACTATGAGTTAAACTTTAGTAACGTAAAAGAACACATTTCTTCAAGGAGCTCTCTTTGACAATACATTTAGGTTATAAATTGCACCTATGATAAACTGATCAAAAGGTCTCTTAAAAAAAACAGCCTGACATAAGATCCTATATAAAAAGTAGCCTGATATTTCCTGTTTTCTTCAGCTGTCAGATTTGCTGTGCAAGCAAGAGGGTCAGCAAAAGCTAATGATTTCAATGACAGATGATAGTTCTGTGGAACTGCTGGAGGTTTAGATAAGATACCATTATAAAACTGAGAAGAAGTGATGGAGAAAGATTTACACAATAAAACGATTTCTCTTTCATTGCTGTAACCTTCCTATTAATCTTTTTCTATGTATGTATCTATTTATGATTACATAACTGGAAGACTATCCTCAGACCCACCATAAAAAAAGATTTTTCCACAATGGTAGGATGAGGGAACACTTTGAATAATTTTACCTGCCACCATAACAGCCAAAGCACTCTATTACTCTTACCACCAAAATCCATTATTCATACCCCTTGAAGGGGTACTCCATGTTAAAACACTTAACCCTTATCAAGAGGATAGGGCACAGGTGTCAAACTGTGGCCTTACAGCTGTTGCAAAACTACACATCCCATCCAAAGTTTTGGCTTTGGCTGTCTAGGCATGGAAATTTTTGGGTAGTAGTTGGAGGGCAGCGAGTTTGACACTCCTGGGATAGGATATAGGTGTCAAATTGCAAGTCCAACCACTGGAAACCCTGTGATCTCAAGGACCTGAGTCTTTTTTTGAAACATTGTCTATGGGGCTGCCACAGATAGTCGAGTTCAACAATTGGCTATCTTTGTCAGCTTCACAGACAAAGTTTTCATAGTGAACATTTATTTATTGTATGCTTTTTTTTACATTGGCAGTCAACTGGTTAGTGTATACTTAGATGAAAATTGCCATACCATTATAAAATTATTAATTATTAATTATTATTATTATTATTATTATTATTATTATTATTATTATCATCATAGTATCGTAGTACCCTTGTCGCAGCTGCTATATTCCAAAGTTATCTCCTCATGTCTGAAGCCCAGAGGGCTGGATCATTTCAGTCACTCAAGTCTGGCCCTGATGTGAGCATCTGGCCTGTCTGTTCCCTGCAAGGCCGTGTAAGGAGAAGTGGTTAAGGTCTACAAGCTTGCTGTAGCTCTAGCTGTGATAGAGAATCTATGTCTACTTCCAGTTCAGGAAGCAATTGAGGAGACACTAGAACACCATGTCTAGGATGCCTGATGAAGAAGGGACTTCACCCTCGAAACGCGTTGCATTATGAGTAAAAGTGGGAACTGACACCAGAAGCTGGAAGTCTTCTTTTCCACTAGATCAGAGGAATCGAGCCAATTATAATATTTATGGCAATAATATTAGTTCCCTATATACTGTTATTTGGTAAATAACTGTATGACTATTTGCGGTATTGCTGCTCCTGAAGAAACTAAATGGAAACTATGATCCCTATTCTAAGTATTCATTTAAAACACTGTAACTTTTCTTCTCTTTACTGTAAGAGTATTTGATTGGTTGCATACAGTGGACATCAGTAAAATTAAAGAGGTATTCTCACCTCATAAGCTTTTTGTTAAATGTTAGCTAATGCAAAAGTAAGGCCAGGACCTCATAAACTGGTGAGTACACTGTACAGCTTCTGCGCCTCCCTCACCTGGCGGTTGGGAATATCACCTATAGGGGGACACTAATGGTAAAATTAGCTACGGAGGGGATCTTTCTAATGAGGGACACTGCCTACAGGGGGGATCTGGCTACCGGTGGAAGTTACATTTGTGGAGACCTGGCTAATGGTGAAAATTACATACAGGGGACCTATTTTATTTTTAAAACTAGCTACAGGGGGCACCTACCTAATGAAGAAGACTACCTATTAGGAAGACCTACCTAATGGCTTGTGGTGGCACCTATCTACAGTAGTGACCTACCTACTTGGTGTGTCTGTGTAGCGGGTACCCTTCCCCCCAACCTGTTTACCTACTCTCTTTACTGTGCAAGACACCAAAGAGGACATTATTACCATTTGGGGTGTTATATGTTGGGAAAGCAAAGTAGGGAGCTGAAGGATTTGAAGCTTCAGATGTTTGCCTTGCATGTTCTGCACAAATGAGTTATTATCTGGCCCAGATGGATAAGAAAAGGAAAAGTGAACTCCAATCAGGGAAAGATGCCCCCTATTAGTTACTAAATGTAACTGTAGTGTAATCTCTTATAGTTCTATATGGTCAGTGGTAGTATCATTTGATTGGGTGAACCTGATTTGGCCATTGGTTTTTGTTATTAGAGTAGAAATCATTGATCTGAATTGATGTCCTGTTGAGCAAATGAATATTGGCAGCCCCTCTTGTAGTTCACCTTCCCCCCATGTGCGCTCCTCCCCACTCAATTTCGGTGCATGTAATAATAATAATAATAATAATAATAATAATGAGGAGCAAACGATTGCTGACATGACAGCTCGCTTGCTCCTAAATATCGGGCCATCTATTACGGCCCTTACCCACCCTGGACTACTCCACCCATCCTCTTCATGAGTACCACAATAGTTATAATAATGAGAGAGATAAACGGTAGTATCAGCTATAGCACAGAGACTGTAGAAACTCACGTAAAATGCACTCCTTTGTTTCAGAAATTGCACTCAATGGATGTGTACATGCACTTTGCCATGCAGGGATCCATTAATACAGCCCCCAGGTTCATAGTATGGCCATATAACTTCCATGTAGGAGTGGATAGAACAATACAAAGTTCATACAAAGTTTTTTAGTATGACCACTCTTCAGAATAATGATCCAACTGATATCTGCTATTCTCCACTTATTAACAGTGAGTTAAGTGTTAATTTAACAACTACACCTTCATTCTCCACTGCTCTTGCTGCCTACCCACATATGACTATAAGATCAATCTTAAGTGACAGTTCATGAGACTGGTACAACTACAAGCAAGGAAAAATCTCTTACCACTGGAGATCAGAAGCATTGCTGATAGCTGAAACAGGATGACGAATACCAATGGGGATGGGATTGTGCGCTGCATTCTTTGAGCTGTACAAGCGTAGATAGAAGAATCTGAATGTAGAGCTTCCTTCTGTCAGCTTGTGCCCTGATCCTCTGCATAGCTGCACTTTCTTTTATACTTACAGGCTGAGGAGGAAAGAGTTACAGGGACAATGTCAGAGATTACAGAATCACGCCTTCTTTTCAAGAGACGTACTTCTTGAACCTCTTCAGGGGAAATTCAATCAGTGCCGTAGGTGGGCAGATTTACATAAGAGAAACACAACTTTCTTCACCGTCTCGCCAAAAATAATTTCATTTCAGATTGAATAGTTCTACATTTTATCGTCAAAAGAATATTATCTATATATATTGGAGAGGTATACTTTGTTTTGATCCAAGGCAACATAATACTAAGAGATAAAAAACACCTATGAAATAATAGACTAAGGCTATGTTCACACTGCGTATGAGACCGGCCGTTCCGTGACCCGGCCGGGGTCACGGAACGGCGGGTCTCTGGCCGGATCATCTCGGCCGGATGATCTTTTGGCCGCATCCAATGCGGGCGCATCAGCACGCGCCCACATCAGAGCTTGCCATAGCCCACAGTGAAGCGAGCGGCCGGAGCCGCTTGCTTCACTGTGTGAACTGACAGGTCTTTCTGACCTGCCAGTTTTTTCCGGAGCCGCACAGATCCGGCTTGGAGCGTATACGATGTGTGTACGCTCCGTCCGGGATTCCATTGCACATAGGCTATGTCCCACCCCACAAAACTACAGCCGTAGTTTTACGCAGTGTGAACATAGCCTTAAGGGGTATTACCATCTCAACTGATATAGGGCTCATGAAGTTTTAGACCATGTTCACATAACGTATATTTTCGTAAAAGTACAGCCGTTGCAGTGAAGGGACTTGGGTAGTCGGGAGCTGGTAAGTATGTTTTTACCTTTTCTATGTCTCCCTCTGACATCCCACATCAGGTATTGTCCATAGAAAATAATGGTTAAAAAATTGGTCTGGTAGGGGGTGGTCTTCTCAAAGAAGTGGTCTGCTGGAGCGGCTTCACTGTATTGACGTTTAATTCCTTGCTTTTGATGATCAACCAAAGTGACCGCTAAACAATTCCCAATAGCTCTGAGGTGTAGACACATTTATTAGCAATATGCAAAATAGAGCCAGTGGAGCCTCATTTAAGAGTCTCAAAACACAAGACTATCCAGATATCCCTCCGGGAAGGGCCCAGCCAAGGGGTGGCTCTTGTATGGAAACCACCAAAACCACCATATTAAGTGGCCCTATCAGTCAATGCACCCAGGATTTCACTGTATTGAGCGTTTTAGCTAGCAACCGTGTTATCTTTGGCTGGTCTCCCTGAGATCAATGATGTGTTTCCCGTATATTTATTAGCAAGTATTTCCAGAAAACTGTTAGGCAACCTCAAGGTGAGTTTAACAAGATTTTTCTTTAGAAGTGCCAAATGTCATTAGTATTATAGATGTTTCCACCTCTGGTTAGGATAATGGAGTAATAATACAGTGTTATGTATATACATTAATTTTATCTTATTCCTTTAAAAAATTAAAACGTAAAAAAATAAATAAATAAAGTTAAAACTTAAAACAAAATTCTATTCTAACTCATATCACTCTTTTGATCTATGGGGCTGTGTGAGGGCTCATTTTTTTGCACCATAATCTGTACTTTTTTTCTGACGTGATTTAACATAAAAAAAAATCAGCATTTTTGCACTTGTGTTTTGTGCTTCCACTATTTACCATGCAGAATCAGGAATGTAATAATTTAACAGTTCTGTATGCACTGATAGCAAATATGTTTGTTTATTTTTTTTTTTTTACATTTTTTAATTAAAAGATAGGAAAAGGTGTTTCTTATTACATTTTTATAGTCCCATTAGGGGACTTCTATGAGCAATACCATGACTGCTCATGGGGATCAATGCAATACATGTAGCACTGAGACATAGAAGAGGCCCCCGGGCTGTGAGTACAGTTTAACAGATCAGCTTTTCTGCAAGCCCATCTCGCCACCAGACCTCCAATGACGGGCATTTGTAATGTTTAAATGCCGCTGCAGAATTCCCAGCAGCATTTAAACTTTAAATTAGTTGTCCATGAGCCCCCCTCTATTACCTCCTTAGCAACATCATGATGCATATACTTATCATGGGTTGTTAAAGCAACTCTGTACTCACAATCTGCCCCCCCCCAACCGCTTGTACCATTGGATAGCTGTTTTTAATCCATGATCTGTCCTGGGGTCTATCCTAAAAAACAACTTTTAAACTTGCAGCTCTGTGTCAAATTGACGTGGCCTAGAGTGTCTCTGCCCTAGGCCTGCACTGCCTCTCCATCCCTCCTCCCTGCCCTCTTCATCATTAGGAACACCCGCAGGCAGGGTTTCTCCTAATCACCACTTATCTAGACACTGCACATGTGCCTTAACGATCCAGCACATGTGCAGTGTTCAGGCAAGTGTTAAATAGGTTAAATCCTGCATGGGGGTGTTCCTAATGGTGAAGAGAGCGGGGAGGAGGGACGGAGAGGCGGTGCAGGCCTGGGGCACATACACTCTAAGGGTCCATTTACACAGAAAGATTATCTGACAGAGTATCTGCCAAAGATCTAAAGCCAAAGCCAGAAACAGACTATAAACAGAGATCAAGTCATAAAGGAAAGCCTAAGATTTCTACTCTTTTCAAAACCCTTCCTGGCTTTGGCTTCATATCTTTGGCAGATAATCTGTCAGATAATCTTTCTGTGTAAATGGACCCTAGGCCACACCAATTTGACACAGGGCTGTTGTTTTTTAGGACAATAACTGCATCACCTGCCAAATGGACCCCAGGACAGATCATGGATTAAAAGCAGCTATTTGACGGTACGGGGGGGATTGTGGGTACAGAATCGCTTTAAGAGGTTGACAGTGCTGGCAATTGTATTTTTGTTAATAAACTTTTAATAAAGTTTAATTTGAAGTGGGGGAGTCAAATGAGTTACTGCCAGACCCCTCTAAATGCAGCTTACCTCCAATGGGAAATAGGATACAGACGTATAGAGGGGGAAAAGAATCATGTATGTTGGTTTTAACCCCTTAACGACATCGGGCGTAAACTTACGCCCTGGCGCCCTGGTACTTAGCGCATCAGGGCGTAAATTTACGCCCGATGTTTCCCTGATCGCTGCGTGTTCACACACAGCGGTCGGGGAAGATGGCCTGCTATAAATCATAGCAGGCCATCATAGCTTCTCGGCACGGGGGGTGGTTAACACCCCCCGTGCTTACGATCACTGCTATAGGCTGATCAATTCAGATCAGCCAATAGCGGCGATCGGAACCTTTCCGGGTCATCGGTGACCCGATGACCCGGAAAAAAATGGCGGTCGGTGCTGTCCGAGGACGGCACCGACCGCCATTACGGTAAAAAGTAATGTTGATCGCCGTGCCACCGGCCCGATCGCCGTGAACGGCCGGCCGTTCACGGCGATCGGGCCGGTGGCACGGCGATCAGAGTCCCACAAAATAGTAAATACCTGCCCTGGACCCCTCAGCTAGGTAGCCGAGGGGTCCAGAGCAGGTATTTGTACATTACTCACCTGTCCCGGGCTCCTGATCGGCGGCTTCCGGGTTCGCAGCGTCCTCCGTCATTCCGTTCGGTCTTCGGGTCTTTCCGGCGGTCCTCGTCGTCTTCTTTCGGCTATTTTCGGCTCCAGCCTCGTCATTTTCCGGATTTTGCGCTCTGCTGCCCCCTAGCGGCTGATATGTGTAATACACTTATCAGCAGCTACAGGGATATTCAGAATATAGAAAAAGTGTTTTTTTTTTTTCCCCAATTTTTTTTTTTCTATTTTCCGCACCCTATCGCCGCTGAGTGTTGATTAGCATCGCACGAAAGTGCGCTGCTAATCAGCAACTCCTCCTTTTTGGCGTAGGGTGTTTTTTTTCTATATTCTACTGCCACGGTCTGCTTATAAGTGCCGCACATAAGTGCGGCATTTATCAGCAACTCCTTTGTTGGCGTAGATTTTTTTTATACTTACTGTAAAAAAAACACGTAAAAAACACTACATTACACCACACTACATTGAATAAAGTTTGACACTACACCACTACATACCCCATATACTAGTCCCCATATAAAGATGGCCCCCAGGGTGTTTTCGGTGTCAGAGGGATACGTTATTATTGCCTCCGACACCGAAACAGCCAGTGAGGATGAATGGGGGGGATCCTTCTTTCCTCCATTCATCCTCATCATCCAGTGACGTGTCTGGGGGTAGCGTAGCGTACGCTGCCCCCCAGACACGTCTTTTCCGCCAGTACCGTCCCAATAAGAGATGACGGTATGGTGTGAAATTCTACAAACTCTGTGAGAGTACCTCTGGGTACACTTACAGATTTAGGGTACGTGCACACTGCGGAATCGCGACAGATAACCCTTTGTGCATTCCGCAGCTGGCACCCGCCGGCGGACTGATGGAGGCGCGCGTCTCCATCCGTGTCATAGACTCCATGTTATGCACGGGCGGATTCCGTCGTCCATCCAAAGAATGAACACGTTGGACGGAGAGCGGAATCCGCCCGTGCATAGAATGGAGTCTATGACACGGACGGAGACGTGCGCCTGCATCAGTCCGCCGGCGGGTGCCAACTGCGGAATGCACGAAGGGTTATTTGTCGGGATTCCGCAGTGTGCATGTACCCTTAGAGTGTATGTAGGAAGGAACACCCGAATCCAGCCCCAGATGCCCCCTCCCCTCCCATCCTCGGAACAAGTGGGAAGATTGTCCGGGAACTGATCTACCCACTGCTGGATAAAGGTTACCACCACCTGTACGGGATAACTTTTATACCAGCACCCCCTCTTCCGGTCCGTCGCTACCCGAGCTACTGTAGCTTGCTGCACGATCCGAACATATCAGAAGTAGTAATAGCGCCCTAATATTTAGCAGCCATGGAGCGGACCCAGCGCTTCTGGATATGAAGGACCCTGTATCGCACCAGGGCAACATTTTCCAGGTGACGTCCCCCACACTGGAGAACAGGAGACCCCAGAAGAAGTGCAGAGTGTGGCGTAACAGGGTGATCAGGAAGGACACCATTTCCAGTGTGACGCCTGTCCTGATCACCCCGGCCTCTGCATATTGGATCGCTTCAAGGCGCACCACACGTCACTGGGGTTCTACATTATCTAAATTCTGTCCCTTATTCCTATTTCAGGGGTCACGTTGGTCCGGGGATTATTCTGATCGCCATTATGGAGTCGGGAAGGAATTTTTCCCATTGATGAGGCTACTGTCGTCTGCCTCACGAGGGTTTTTTGCCTTCCTCTGGATCAACACAGGTTGAATTTGATGGACACCTGTCATTTTCAACCTTATAAACTAATAATTGGCCTAATACCCCCAAATAAATTAGAATTGTCCCTTTTTCCCAGCTAAATAGGTATGGCCGCCATTCCCATTAGAGGATGCCATGATGCAATTACAAAGCCTCTGTGCGGCCAGGACAGTAGAAACCCCCCACAAGTGACCCCATTCTGGAAACTACACCCGATAAGGAATCTAACAAGGGGGGCAGCGGGGATATGGCCCCCAAGTGACGGCCACATTTGGGACGTGAAAATGAAAAAAATTGTATTTTTTATTTTCTCGGCACATGTTCTACGTAAGTGCCTGTCACCAGTGGGGTCCATATGCTCACTGCACCCCTTGTTAGATTCCTTATGGGGTGTAGTTTCCAGAATGGGGTCACTTGTCGGGGGTATCTACTGACCTGGCAGCACAGGAGCTTTGTAATTGCGACATGGCCTCCATCCTCCATTCCAGCCTCTAAATGGCGCTCTGTCCCTTTGGTGGCTTGCCCTGTGCCCATATGGCACATTATGCCCACATATGGGGTATTTTCGTAATCAGGGGAAACTACCCTACACGTTTTGTGTTAATTTTCTTTTTTAACCCCTTGTGGAAATGGAAAAAATCAAGGCTAGACCAACATTTAGTGTAATTTTTGTAAAATTTTTACTCTAAATCATTAATCTTGTCATGATTTTTTCATTTTCACAAGGGGCTAAAAGATAAAAAAAAAACACTAAATGTGTAGAGCAATTTCCCCTGAGTACGGAAATACCCCACTTGTGTACATAAAGCGTCATTCGGGTGCAGTTTAAGCCTCCGAAGGGAAGGAGCGCCATTTCGTTTTTGAAGGCTGGATTTGGATGGAATGGATTTTAAGGGGCCATGTTGCATTCAAAAGGCCTCTGTGTTGCCAAGACAGTTGAACCCCCCCACAAGTGACCCCATTATGGAAACTACACCCCTCAAGGAATGTAACAAGGGGTGTAGTGAGCATATGGACCCCACTGGTGACGGGCACAAATGTGGAACAATGTGGCGTGGAAATGAAATATTACATTTTTTACACTATAATGTTGTTTTAGCCTTGAATTTATCATTTTCACAAGGGGTTAAAAGAGAAAAAAACACACAATATGTGTAGAGCAATTTCCCCCGAGTCCGTAAATACCCCACATGTGGACATAAAGCGCCATGTGGGCGCAGGGCAAGCCTCCAAAGGGAAGGAGCGCCATTTGGATTTTGGAGGTTGGATTTGGCTAGAATGGATGATGAACGCCATGTCGCATTTACAGAGCCCTCGTGCTGCCAAAACACTGGAAACCCCCCACAAGTGACCCCATTCTGGAAACTGCACCCCTCAAGGAATCTAACAAGGGGTGCAGTGAGGATATGGACCTTGATGACGGGCACATTTGTGCCATGAAAGTGAAAAAATGAAATTTTTTACTTTTACGTCACATTGTTCCACATTTGTGCCCGTCACCAGTGGGGTCCATATGCTCACTGTGCCCCTTGTTAGATTCCTTGAGGGGTGTAGTTTCCAGAATGGGGTCACTTGTGGGGGGTTTCCAGTGTCTTGGCAGCACGAGGGCTCTGTAAATGCGACATGGCCCTTGAAATCCTTTCCAGTGAAATTCAGCTTCCAAAAGCCAATTGGCGCTCCTTCCCTTTGGAGGCTCGTCCTGCGCCCCCTTGGCACTTTATCGCCACATGTGGGGTATTTCCGTACTCGGGAGAAACTGCGCTACACATTTTGTGTCTTTTTTTTCCTCTTATCCCTTTAAGAAAATGAAAAATTGAAGGCTAGAACAACGTTTTAGTGTAAAAAATAAATTTTTCTTTTTTCACGCCATATTGTTCGGAAAATCTGTGAAGCACCTGTGGGGTCCAAATGCTCACCGCACCCCTTGTTACATTCCTTGAGGGGTGTAGTTTTCTAAATGGTGTTCCTTTAGGGGTGTTTTTTAGGTTTTGGCACCCCAGAGCCTCTGCCAACCTGAAGTGGTACAGTCAGAAATGACCAAATATAACGGAGGCGTTGAAATTCACTAGGCGCTCCTTTGTATCTGAGGCTTGTGGTTGCGTCAAATAGCGCAATAGGGCCACATATGGGGTATTTCTATAAACTGCAGAAACGGGGCAATAATTATTTGGGTGCATTTCTCTGGTAATAGGTTTATAATTATGAAAAATATTGGATTACAATAAAATCTCTGCACAGAAAATTAAAATTTTCAAATTTCTTACACACTTAGCTTTTATTTCTGTGACTCCCCTAAAGGGTTAAAACACTTTATGGATATGCTTTTGCAGAGTGTGGGGGGTGCAGTTTCTGAAATGGGGTGCTTTGTGGGGCTTTCTAACATACAGGCCCCTCAAATACACTTTAAACCTGAACAGGTCCCTAAAAATATCTGATTTTGAAATTTTACTGAAAATTTGGAAATTTGCTGCTAATGTTTTAAGCTTCCTATTGTCTAAAAAAAATTAAAGATCGTTTAATAAATGCCGCCAACATAAAGTAGACATGTTGCTAATGCTATTTAATATATAATTTATGTGGTATAACCGCTTTCTGTATACGCAAAAAAGTTTCAAAGTTGGAAAAATGCAGTTTTTCACATTTTTTCACATTATTTGGGTTTTTTTCATAAAGATTTGTTATGATTATCGACTCCAATTTACCAGAAATGTAAAGTACAATATGTCACGAGAAAACAATCTTAGAATCAGCCGGATAGGTAAAAGCATCCCGAAGTTATTAATGACTAAAGTGACACTGGTCATATTCATAAAATTTGTCTCTGTCATTAAGGCCATTTCAGGCTCTGTCCTTAAGGGGTTAACATGCCCAAATATTCTGCTACCCTGGAGAGATGAGATACACCAATATACAGTGGTTTGCCTAAGAATTCACCTCTCTTGGCATTTTTCATGTGTTGCACCATTTTTAAGTTAGAGTCCCATACAAATCAGGAAGCTTGAAGTGGTGTGCAGGCTTATGCACTTTGATCAAATGTAACTACCTCCTTATATTAGTAGTATATAGTACTGAGATGAAGATGGATCAGTAAAAAGTATATGGATGTGTGGCCATGTCTGTTTTTCTCTTGGTATATTCTGTCACCCTGTTGTTTTTTTTTGCCTTGGCCCTACACTCTGCTTTTGCACTGTGTGGTGCGATGCCATGCTACGTCTAGCAGCATTAGAGGTGCCAGACTGCTGGGTCTTTCCCCCCTCTGGCGCTGCTCTTGGTTGTTACAGTGGTGGTCACCGCATGGGGTTGCTCCATTTTATGGACCCACAAAAATCAGCAGTGTGTGGGTTTATGCACTTAAGAATAATGCTTTTTTTTGTATAGCACACACAGATTCCGCAGCACTTCACATAGTTTATTTTTATTTATTTTTTATCAAATTGTCCTGATGTTAGTAATAGAGATGAGCGAATACGATTCGATCGAGTAGGTATTCGATCGAATATTGCAGTATTCGAAAGATTCAAATTCAATCGAGTAGTGAGGCGAATACGCCGGGAACATTCGAAAGCCCTCCCATCGCAGTTGGTGCTTTTTTAATCCAATAACCATACAGGGAGGCCGTGAGGGACCCTGGGAGTACGCACGCAGCGCGAAAACGGCCTCTAACCTTATTGGATAGCTGAACCACATGACCTTGAATCTTAAATACTTGGCTCCCGCCTCTCGACCGCAGATGAGCTTTCAATCTAGTCAGGGAGAGATCTTGCAGCAGGGAGAGATAGGTTTTAGTAGGGTTTTGGTCAGGCAGGATTACTACAGAACCCAAAAGTCCTTTTCAGGGCTAAGATCTATCGAAAAAGTCATCTCTGAATCCGAAGCACTTCTCAGTGCTAAGAAATAGATGATATAACATCAGCATCAGCAGGTGTATTCATTCCAGTACCCTGTGTGTACAAGTGACTTATAGTGTCCCTGTTTAACACCACTAAGAGCACGTTATACATACTGTTCCAGTAGCCCACTAAGGGCACCTGATATATACTGTTCCAGTAGCCCACTAAGGGCACCTGATATATACTGTTTCAGTAGCCCAGTAAAGGGCACATCATACACATTGTTCCAGTAGCCCAGAAAAAGGCATGTCATACATACTGTTCCAGTAACGTTTATACAACATTACGTGTGATACGCGCGAATAACATGACGCTCTGCGGACGCACATTGGAATCATGTATGTAACACTGCGCAAGAAATACTAACAAAATGTGTGAACATTGCCGTAAATGTTCATAAAGCGTTCGCAAATATTTTTCCTTTGCAAATGCGGAGAGTGGCATTATACAGCGATTTTGTGGTGTTGGGTGCACCCAGGCATGCTCCCCCTAATGTCCTAGTGTCATTTCGGAGGTGTTCGCATCGTTTAGGGAGGTTTCATGGAGGACTTGGTGACCTCCAAGTGGTCGAATTTTGATTTCCAAGTGCCGAGAATTTTTTTCCTATAGACTATAATGGGATCGAATACTTGTTCGAATAGTCAAATATCGGTGCCTATTCGATTCGAATTCTCGAAAGTCGAATATTTCACTACTTGCTCATCTCTAGTTAGTAGTATATAGTGCTGAGAGGCAAAAGAATCAGTATAAGTATATGGATGTGCGACCATGTCTGTTTTTCTGGATTTTTAATTTCGGGAAGAATAATTTTGCAACAATGGAAATTTCTAAACTAAAATATCTGGGAAACATTTAAATCACCTGTGCCAGTGAACGTAGTTTATCTACACATTCTAACCTAAAATATTTTGCCACATGTGTTTGATTTGTAATTTACTTCTTTATTGTAGTCAACTCTAAACCATGATGAAGTGTAGTTCTTGTACTGTTAGTTGCGCAGTGACTGAAATGTTTGGGTTTGAAGTTGGGAAAATCAATCTTCCTTTTCTCAAAACAAAACGATATAAACAATCTTTATAAAACATACACCACAAAACATGTAAAAAATCTCGTCTTAATGTGAATTGCCAGGACTATACCTTTAGACCCTTTAATTTACTTGTTGAATGTACCTCCCAAAAATATGCGGAAACCAGCAGCCCACCTTCTTTTATATATGCTTACAGCAGCTAAATCTCCGCTTCCAACAAAAACCGTATAGAGACCTTTAATAAAGTATGGTCCTTGTGGGACACATATTACGAGATGTTCCGTTCCTCAATGCGTACTCCCACTCCTACCCCTCACTCCCCTCCTTGATGTACCTGTCTTGTCTCTGTCTGTCTTTGTTTTGGTGTGTTCCATGTTGTATGCCATCGTGCTTTATCATAATTTTTGTGGTCTTTAGTACAAGCCTTTTTCTCTTTGATCCATTGCATTTTTCCTAGAAGATTGGTCATGGTTTACTTATTGGGGTTTATGTTACAGGATGCGACACTCAACCACATTCTTTCATTCTTTCTATTTTGCACTCTCTGCGTGATATAACATGACTGACACTGTTTCATGGATAGGCTATAACTGTTTATTATTCTGTTTTACAATGGTATATACTACTGCATTCTGTTTTTGTGTATAAAAACATTTCAATAAATAAACAATTTATATGAAAAAAAAGTGAATTGCCAGGACTTGAAAAATCCTACATTCATTGTTTAAATGTGTTTTACTTTAAAATATTTAAATGCCTTTAGTTTTGATTTTGTGTTTTCTTTTTACCTTCTTTTACCTTCTAAGGCTATGTGCACACTCTGTAAATGACTGGCCGTTGCTTGACCCTGGCCGGGTCACGGAACGGCCGGTCTCTGGCCGGATCATCTCAGGTGATCTTTCCGGCTGCGGAGCTCTGATGCGTGCGCATCAGCATGCGCCCGCATCAGAGCTTCCCATAGCCCACAGTGAAGCAAGCGGCCAGAGCCGCTTGCTTCACTGTGTGAACTGACAGGTCTTCTGCGGCCAGAATTCACTGAAGGGATCCCGGCCGGAGCGCATACGATGTGTGTACGCTCCGGCCGGGATCCCATTGAAGTTAGGCTGTTTCCACCCCACAAAACTACAGCCGTAGTTCTGCGGCGAGAACTACGAACGTAGTTTTAGGTTGTGTGAACATAGCCTAAGAACCATAACTTATGTATTTTTAGCTGTATGAGGGCCTATTTTTTGTAGGGCGAGTTCTCTTTTTTTTAATAGTGTCATATCATGTAACATAACATGGCCCAGACCCATATGCAGTTTAAGGTGCTGTAGGTAACTGGTCTCCCGGAGACACGCATAGTCCTATCTGGGCTGACTATGTCTTCCCCACATCCTGTTTCTTTTACATTTTACTTACTTCACCCTTCTGACCCCCCCCCCCCCCCCGAATATAGACATTCCCCCTGGTAGTAAGTCCCCCCCCCCTGTAGGCATACCCCCAGGAAGAAAGCCGCCCTCCCTCTCCCGTATAGGAATTCTGCTGGGTAGTAAGCCCTCCTCCCCTATATAGGCATTCCCGGTGGTAGTAACACCCCCCCATGTAGGCATTCTTCCTGTGTAACAAATAAAAAGTCCCCCCCCCATGTAGGCATCTCCCCTGGTAGCTAGCTCCACCCTATATATGCATCTCCCCTGTTGGCTAGCTCCACCCTATATATGCATCTCCCCTGTTGGCTAGCTCCACCCTATATATGCATCTCCCCTTGTAGCTAACCCAATCTCATATAGATATCCCCCCCCCCCCCCCTGAATGAAACTTCTGGGAACTGTAGAGGAAAGCTAAGTTACATGGTAATTTCCCAAGAACATAAGTGAACATTTTACTGGGATTGAAGTGTGTGGACGTAATATAAGGTGATGTTTGTCTTTATGCAAACATTAGTTGACAACACAGCACGAGCATGATGGTCCTGGTGACGTCAACAGAGTATAGAGTGGAATTGGGACTGAAGCTGAGGTCACTTCTAATGGTCTCAAGTTATTGACACATTGCTTTTTTTGTTGGGGTATACCCATCACTGTTAGTTTTCGTTTGAATAAATTATTTGAGATGAGGAAATCACTACCGCATGCTTCTACATAAATGTCCCACAATATAATATCACTGTAGGGTGAACTTTTTACGTTTTCCATAAATTTCACCCGCAAACCAAATATACCTAACTTTTTGTGAGTAGTGTAAATGAGTACAAATGTGTGTTTTTGCAGAAGCCGTGTGTGTACTGCTAGCACAGATGAGGGTGACAAGCTTGGGGGGTGATGAACCTACAGGATAGCTGGAGCTTGTGGTGCTCCACAGCAGAGGTAACTATCACTGTCCAGCAGGAGGACTTTACAGAGCTCTGAGCTCCCCAAGGGCTGGTTCAGGGTTTAGGGGTACACCCTGATACTGTGTCTGGCTAGTGGATTGTGGGGTCGCCCAAGAGGGTGTAGGTGCGATAGAAACCAGACATAGGGAGACAGGGAGGAGATGGTGTAATTATACTATATGGGATACTATAGGCACATTAAAACACACTTAGGGGGACATTTATTAAGTTGGGCATTTTTTGCGGCAGACTTAAAAATGTCCCACAGCGCTGACGGTACGCTGATTTATGTAGAGGCGCATTGCCTCTACATAAATCCCATGCGCACCAGTGTGTGCGCCGAGGAAACCTACGCCAGCTCAGAGCTGGAGTAGGTTTCCATATCATTTTTCACAAAAAAAATGATAAATTAAGCGGACCCAGAGTCCGCGCCCCCGGTTCCGTCCCCTCCACATCCCCTCCCCCCCTGGCGAAGCTTGCAGAAAGCCAGATGCGAAAATCTATTCGCAAAACGGCCATTTGCAAATAAATTTATTTGCACAAGAAACAGTCACAGCGCCTGCACAGATACGTGCTAGTGAGAGAGGGCAGTAGGCGGAACCCATGTAGTGGAGCCGGGGTCCGTGGTGCTGCTCACAATAGCTGAAGTACATGC
This sequence comes from Dendropsophus ebraccatus, assembly GCF_027789765.1. NCBI lineage: Eukaryota > Metazoa > Chordata > Amphibia > Anura > Hylidae > Dendropsophus > Dendropsophus ebraccatus. The sequence continues at coordinate 115,962,089 of NC_091460.1, forward strand.
TATAACAACCATAAAAGAGAAGAAAAGGAGCGCACTCACCCCGTAAAATGAAACTTCTTTATTCTTTCATCAAAGGTTAAAAACCATCCATGTATTCATCGGGTGGTAGAACGCCAAACACTGAAAATCACTGAAGACGTGACAGCTGCTTCGCGCCTAGCTGGCGCTTCTATCAGACGTCTGATAGAAGCGCCAGCTAGGCGCGAAGCAGCTGTCACGTCTTCAGTGATTTTCAGTGTTTGGCGTTCTACCACCCGATGAATACATGGATGGTTTTTAACCTTTGATGAAAGAATAAAGAAGTTTCATTTTACGGGGTGAGTGCGCTCCTTTTCTTCTCTTTTATGGTTGTAAATTTATTTGCATCTGCCCATTTTTGCAGAAAAATACATCTTTTTGGGATGATAAATATCCCCCTTAGACCTGTTTAGGCTCTCAATCCTGGTACTGTTGAATGTGTCACGCTAGTGGAGAAGTTTTGCTGCTGTAGAAACTGAATCACTAGTCCTGAAGTTACTCTTCTGAGACAAGTACCCATCCTCACTCATTTCCCTACTTCTCTTTGGGGTCACATTTTAAATATCAGCTAGGGGACATTTAAAGGGGCTATCCAGTGCTACAAAAACATGGCCACTTTCTTCCAGAAACAGCACCACTCCAGTTTGTTTGTAGGTTTTGCCAGGAAAAAACGAAAACCCTAAACTGTAAATTGGCCCGGTCCTTAAGGCCATTTTGGGCTCTGTCCTTAAAGTGATACTGTCTCCCCCCTTTCTGTATGAGGACTTCTCTACACAGCTCTAAAGCCTAAATTCTGCAGTTTTCATACCTTATTTTATAATAGATTTTTTGGTGCTTGGTCCAGTAAAAAATGCTTTTTATTGTTGGTGGATTGTGCCACCTGGGCAGGGCTTCATGGCCGCTGTGCAACTTTGCCCCACCCACATCGGTGCTGATGTGGGCGGGGTAAAGTGGCCTAGTGATTGCGAAGCCCTTTTTTTTCAAATCAGTTTTTTTTTTAGAGAATAGACACAAAGTTACAAATACAAACATACACCATGTTGCATGAAAATAGTATAATGTACAGTCCATAAACAACAGTTCAGAGGAGCAACAAAAGGACGGTGGGGAGGGTAAGCAATGCTAGCATTAACCTTATGCATAAGTCAGCGTACTTTGAGTTTACGTCCAAACATTCATATCGAAGAAGCTGTCATATCAAAGCTGTCAGCATGACGGTTAAAGTCCTGTCCTGATTGGTTGCAGGAGGGAGACTTTCAAGTCCCAAGAAAAGGGTAGATGGCATATTCCCATAAGGGGTGACGATGAGGGCAAAAGTCATCGAGTCCCATAGAATGCTAGCTCACCACATATACAGGTAGACCATGGTAACGCGTAAAGGGGGGGCATTGACGGCCAACACACAATTACAGGTAAGTACCATTACAGGTACGAGTGCATTTACCAGTAAGAAAATTTATAAAAAGTTACCCAATAAGCATTGTAAGAACGAGAGAAAGGGTGGAAAGAAGGACACACTATGGCCAACGCACGATGAGCTAGTTAGCATATGTACCCAGTAGTGAAAGGTCCACAACAATGTTATTATGCAAGTTGTACAGGTGGACCCAAATATTGAGGATCGTTCTGTGCAGAGGTGGAGGCAGAAAGGATCACACCATCTCTGTATTTCATCCAAGGAGACTATACTTTTAGGAAGGCTTTGTGTCTACAATTAGCCCAACTGGTCAACTTCTCCTGTCTACAGAGGTTTTTCAGTTTCTCATGCCACTGAGAAATCGTAGGAGACTCACTAAGCCACAGATGGGGGACCAAAAGTTTAGCCGCCGCATAATTTTTTTTTCTTTTAAATCAACTGGTGCCAGAAAGTACCAGAGAATTGTAATTTACTTCAATTTTAAAAATCCTTAGTCTTCCAGTACTTATCAGCTGCTGCATTTCCTGCAGGAATTGGTGTATTATTTCCCTTCTGGAGAGCAGGAGAGGTTTTCCATGGAGATGTGCTACTACTCTGGGCAGTTCCTGTCAAAGATAGCACTGTCAAAGAAAAGTTCCTCTCAAAGAGAGCAGAGAGCACTGTGTCAGACGGGATAAAACACACCACTTCAGGCAGGACATACAGCAGCTGATAAGTACTGGCAGATTTTTAAATAGAAGTAAAGCTTTCAGCTTTGCTTGACTTTTTAAACCACATGGATAGGCCGTTGTAGTTATTTCCTGTATCCTCTAAAATTAAAGGCAAACAGGGTCAAATAAACATTTAATGCCTTTAAAAGGGTTTAGCAGATAAAAAAATAATGGCTTCTTCTTTAAAAGTTACTCTTGTTAATGGGCTTTTTGTAGTATGACAGATCAACCCAACTCAGTATTAGCTGAACTGAAATCAGCTCTCACATTGATAACACTATCATTATACAGCTTGGTCAGTGCTGACCTGACAAAACCTACTGAAAAAAACAGAAGCTGAAAAGGACTCGGGATAAGGTTAAACTGAGTTTCCCAAATTTCCACATTCTTGCTGGCTGAGCATACTTGGGAATTTCCTCCAAACCATTAACAGGCTAATATTTACACAATGGATTTAAAGGGACACATGTTTATAACTTAAAGTGTCACTGTCGTTATAACTTTCAGAATCTAAATCAGCAGTAGATGTGATAAAAAGCAAGTTTGCAATTTACATCTATTATTTATTTTTTTTAGTTATCATGGAAATCACGGCACTTCCTGTTTTCTGACTCTTTTTTTTTTTTCCTCAAAAAACAGGAAACTGTCAGAAAACAGGAAGTCCTGCGTATCCCAGGCCATCTGAGTGCTCACAAAGAGAAGGCAGTCATGTGATTGACAGACACATTGAGCGGTGACTCTCTGTACTGGCTGGAATTCCTGTCTGTTTTTTACAAGTCAGAAAATCTGCCTTCTGGAGACTGGACCTGGATTTCTGGTAAGTTCAGCTTTGTTTTACAGCATGATAACAACAACAAAAATAATGAATGTATATCGCAAACTTGCGTTATATCACATCTACTGTTGATTCAGATTTTGAAAGTTATAACGACATTTTAAAAAATCAACGATCTCAGCTAGAACAGTCTTTTATCCAACTGTTATTTTAATCTAAGTGACTTCTTTTAACACTTTTAACACTTCAATTTTCTAAAAAGTTTTACAAAACAAGTGTTATAAAGTAGTGTGCTACTTTAAAGATAATAAAACAATATGCGAGCTGACAGGTAATATTCCAGCAGTAGATTCCCACAACCTGTTACGAGCTAGATGACAAGTTACAATGTTTGACCCACAATTGCCATTTGTGATTTCAATTGTAATTATTTAGTTGCTGAGCCACCATGTCCAGAGTAGATGCTACAGTAGAGGGAGCATTCGCCTTCGAGAGTCTTGCTATAGCCATCCCTGTGGCCATACGAAGGTGAACCATCATCGTTGATTCCAGCAAGGAAAGAGAAATAAATAAATTAAAAGCGTAAACAAGACTGTCGTTATAACTTTCAAAATCTAAATCAACAGTAGATGTGATAACAAACACGTCACTTCCTGTGTTCTGACAGTTTATTTTCTCAAAGGGTACTATTACACGGTACAATAAGCGGCCAAATCGGCCTGATTCGGCCGATTATCTCTCCATGTAATAAAGACAACGATCAGCCGATGATCGATGTCATCGGCTGATCGTTTATATAGGTTAGAACCTATAATTGTCGGGCACCGACCGCGCACCGCTACATGTAATAGCAGTGCGTGGCCAGCGACTGACGATATACATTACCTATCCACGCTCCAGGGCTGCTCCTGCGGTCCTCTTCTCCCCGGGTCACACGTGCTCTAGCTTCAGAGCGTCCTGTCTGAGCTGAGAGGCCGCTCAGCCAGTCACAGGCCGGGACCGCCGCGGCCTGTGATTGTCTGAGTGGCCTGTCAGCTGACTGGCCGTTGTGAAGCTACAGCGCGCAAGACCTGGGGAGAAGCGGACCGCAGCAGCAGCCCTGGAGCGTGGATAGGTATAGTATACCATTTAGGCAAAGGCTGCAAGGACATCGGTAACATTGTTTACAGTTGTTATCGGGACCCTATCGGCCCGTCTAATAGTACCCAAAGAGTCAGAAAACAGCAATTCCCCTGTTTCCCAGGTCATCTGAGCACTCACAGAGAAAGGGCAGTCGTGTGATTGAGGGAAGCATTGAGCCGTGACTCTCTGTACTGGCCGGAATTGCTGTGTTTAGTCTGTTTTTTTCAACCAGCACAAGTCTTACAGGCCCGATGCCTTGGTTAGGGTATAAAATGATCTTTTACTTTGCAGCAGCCGAGTCAATGAGGTGTGGCCTAGAGCCTCTGTGCCCTAGGCCTGTGACGCCTCTCCTTTTTTTCCTCCCTGTCCTCCTGATCACTAAAAATGCCCCAGGGCAGGATTTCTCCTATTCTTCGCTTGTCTAAACAGTGTGCACGCCATGCCTCATTGACTTGGCTATTAAAAGATAATTTTATCCTAACCAAGGCACCAGGAACATTTTAAAAGACATGACTGGAAAGTACTTAATCTTATCAAAGGGACGGTACCAGCAGTTTGGGGCATGGGTTGGAGGATACGGTATTGCTTTAATAAAAAGGAAAGCATAAATATTTTACTAATGAGTCACTGGGTTTGATTGCTCGTTGAACCTTTTACCCGATGAGTACTATATTTTTTTTATCTGTTTTCTGCAGTATATGTTTCCTGTAAACTGCAGGGCATTGTTTTTCTGTTTGCCTCAGGTGGCATTATTATAAATGTCACTAATTGGCAATATTAGAAAGAGCCTGGCACTCACCAAGTAAATTATGCTTCTTTATTGTAGTGTAGCAAACATATGGTACACGGACGCGTTTCGTCCAAGCATGGCCATGCTTGGCCGAAACGCGTCCTTGTACCATATGTTTGCTACACTACAATAAAGAAGCATAATTTACTTGATGAGTGCCAGGGTCTTCCTAACATCTGTTCAGATATTAGGAAGTGTACACCCCTAAGCTGATGAAGGCCATGCTTGGCCGAAACGTGTCCTTGTACCATATGTTTGCTACACTACAATAAAGAAGCATAATCTACTTGGTGAGTGCCGGGCTCTTCCTAATATCTGAACATTTTTCTCACCTCGAGCACCACCGCCACGGAAGTGCCGTCTTCTACATATTTCTACACTTCCTAACATCTGAACATTTTTCTCACCTCGAGCACCACCGCCACAGAAGTGCTGTCTTCTATATATTTCTACTAATTGGCAATATGCATCTCAAATGTAGGCTCCTATTTATGTAAAAGCTTATTTTACTAAACAGTAGTTTAGTTGTCAATAGCAACCAATCAGATTCCAGTTTACATTTTAAATAAAAGCTGGAATCTGATTGGTTGCTATTAGAAATTACACAATTGCTCCTAATTGCAAAGTTTGATTAATCTCCTTCATCGCCTTCTAGTGCAACATTTCCCAAATGTCTATTTTCTTTTCTCAGTCAGACTATTTTTACACTGCACAACTGTATGTTGGGGGTAATCATCAGGGGTGTACATGGGGGTAATGCCTCTGCTGTATAACTGTGATAGATGTTACTGAATGGGTAACAGTTCCATATATATATGGAATATATACTGAATGGGTAACAGTTCCATATATATATATTCCATATATACATACTTTTGATGTAGCTGCTGTCGCCTGGAGAAACAAAATCAGTTTTCCCCTTTGGTTGAATCTACATGGATCAGAACTGATATGATTGATGGACGTCAATTTGGTGCCAACTCAGCAAGGTCCATATAACAGCTCTGCTGCCCTAACAAGTGAATAAAAATACACATGAACATCCATGTAATTCTTTTTTTATTTTCCCTAAGTCTCTAACGTTATGTCCTCCCTATTCCTAAAACTAAACCTTGCTAAGACTGAGCTTCTTGTATTCCCTCCCTCTGCTAACCGCCCCCAACCTGACATCTCCATCCCTACACAACAAGCCCGCTGCCTTGGTGTTATGTTTGACTCAGATCTGTCCTTTACTCCTCATATTAAATCTCTTTCACGTTCCTGTAATCTGCATCTAAAAAACATCTCTAAAATCCGTCCCTTCCTTACTGTCGATTCAGCTAAAACTCTCATTGTCGCTCTGATCCATTCCCGTCTAGACTACTGCAATTCCTTACTAATCGGCCTTCCTTCCTCTAAACTCTCCTCTCTCCAGTCCATTCTCAATACAGCGGCCAGGCTCATCTCCCTGTCCAGCCGCTATACAGATGCCTCCCCCCTGTACCAGTCACTACACTGGCTTCCTACTAAACACAGGATACAATACAAAGTCCTCCTGCTCACCCATAAAGCTCTCCACAGTGCTGCACCTCCCTATATCTCCTCCCTTATCTCTGTCTACCATCCTACCAGTGCCTTACGCTCCTCTAATGACTTACGACTAACATCCACCTTGATCCGCACCTCTCACTCCCGTCTCCAGGACTTCACCCGAGCTGCACCAGTTCTATGAAATACATTACTCAAGACTGTCAGGCTCACCTCCAATACACAAAGCTTCAAATGTGCCCTCAAAACACATCTGTTCAAACAGTCATACCAGGTTCCCTAATGTGACTGCTACCCTCGACCCCCCCCCCCCTCTTCCCGCTGACTACCACCACCACACACACACACACACACACACACACACACACAGACACATACATACATGCATGCACACACATACATACACACACACCAAGCATTTAAGCACTAAGACCTGTAGCAGGCAGGCATTGGCTGGTGACAGGTTCACCCACCCTTACCTGCACTGCCTTATTTATAATGATGGCCGGACCATAAGAACAATGATGCACTGCATGCGAGCAGGGACCTCACTCCTCATGTATGGATAATTATATGTATATCTCTGTAATGTCTATTTTTGTCTATGTATGTACCCCCAAAATTGTAAAGTGCTGCGGAATCTCTGTTGGTGCTATATAAATAAAAATTATTATTATTATTATCAATTGTTTTTATTTACTAAAATATTATGCAAACTACTGTATATTCTGTTATTCATTTCTTCAATCTATCAAAAATGTCCTTTTATCAGCACTAGACAGATATTGGGCATATTGGTTTTATAATTGAGCCCCCCTAATGATGCTGAGCCCAGTGAAGTCACCCACGGCTGAAGGAAATCCCAGGCAAGCACTGTGTTCTCTCCCAGTGGCACAGGTGAAACATTGAAGTTGTTGTCTCTAAACTTGCCCTCACCGCACCTGCACCTAAATTGACAAAGGACCTGCAGGAGACCATGGCACTTGTGTAGGACTTTCTTCCGTTTAGGTGATGCCACTAGACCCAGCGTCATCAGGCAGGACAGAGGGCACAAAGGCCAGTATGCCCCGCCTCCATGACACTGTCCAGCACTAATAAAAGGTGAATTTTTGACTAAATAAAGAGATGGATTACAGAATAAAAAGTATTTTGTATAAATATAATATTATACTGTAATATTATATGGCAATAACAAAATGGTGCCAGAATCGGCAGTGTCCCATGGAGGGAAGATGATAGTATCACTTTATGTAATACCAGCATTTGCTGTACATCAACTTAATGCACTGTCGTGAATAAATTACCTATGTAGCTTCTTTTTAGCGGTTGTATATCCTTGTATTAAGCAAGGATAAAATCAACTTTTCCTTCCTGCTATACCGGCAAGTAGAAACATGTAGATTTGAAAAAAATAAATTCCCACAGACATAATGCCAACTTTATGAAGATTTCACTACACTGTTTATAGCATAGCCAGTGCTTCAGTGCCCTTAGGTTATTCGTGAAAAATGAGCCACCCAGCCAGTACCTGTGTCTATGCATTTGGGCACAAGGACTGTGAGTATAACTATAAAATGAAGGGATGTGGTCCTGAGGAATAATTGTAACAATAGAACAGAAGTCAATTTGAGAAATGTGGTAGACCTGCCTATAAAGATTTGTAATTTTTGTTATTGGAAGAAAGGATATGCAAAATAGATCTCACACCTCTAGAGATGCCTCTTCAGTCTCACACAATCTAGGAATCTTAGAACATTGACTGGGGATTTTATGCCAAGCCAAATAATATTTCCAAAAGGAGAGAGTTCCTATCTGCAGACAGCTGTTTCAGGCTTGTTGCCCCTCTTCAGTGCAGAGCAGGGTGTTGGCTGGCTAGTGAGAGGTCTATCATTGTGGGTCAAAGGGGTGCTAACTCTTAAGGGAGTTTGTCATAAATATTTGTGGAGACTTAAGCCCCTATTACATGGGACGATGTGGAGAGCAAGCGAGCGCCGACCCGAGTGAGTGAGAGCAGGGGGGGGGGCACGGGGAGCTGCGGGCGGCTGCCTGGTGATGTTCTAATTGCCTGGGCAGCCTATAGGAGTCAGCGGCGATCTGCTGCCGCTACTCCTGTTACACGGAGCGATGGCAGCAGATCATTAAAAGGGTACTCCAGCGGGGGGGCACTTTTTTGCTAGGTCCCGCATCGCATCGCATCGCTCCGGTGCCCGGTTCCCGGCCGCTTCCGGGTGTCTGACGCGGGCCCCAGACGTGACTTCTCAGGTCCGGTCAGCCACTCAGTGACAGAGGCGGGATCTGAGCGGACTTGAAACGGATCCCGCCTCCTTTACTGAGTGGCTGAGCGGACCTGAGACATCACGTCTGGAACCGGGGAGGTGAGTGGACGTCTTTTCCCTCAGGCACCTCCTCCCCGGTCTCAGCAAAAAAGTGCCCCCCCCCCGCTGGAGTACCCCTTTAACAGGCTGCAGTTTCAGCCTGCTGAAAGACAACAATCTGCCGACATTGTGCATGTCGGCTGATCGTTGTCTTCTATTACATGAAACGGTTACGGACAATAATCGCTTTATGTAATAGGGCCTTTACAGACCATTGCTGCTCCACTGAGAATTCTGAGAAGAAGGATATGCAAAATAGCTCTCACACCACTTGAGCAAAGAGATGTCTCTTCAAGTCAAGTCTCACGCAATTTAGGAATCTTAGAACATTGACTGGGGATTTTATGCTAAGCCAAACAATATCTCCAAAAGGAAAGATTTCCCATGTTCAGATCAAGAAAAATACTGAAGATGAGAGAGGGAGGTTTGAATTAGACCACTGTCACTTAGCAATATGAACATAAACATGAGAAAAGGTCACAGGGAATGATTTGTACCCCTATTGTGTCTTGGACCCACTCATAAATCTTTTTGCAGGTTTACATATATATGGCGGACTGGGATTCTTTATTTTGATGATAACTAATGCTCCAACTGAAAGCGAAAATGTATCACTTGTCATCAGGCGTTCTATCAGTTTTTCTATTAATCCACAGGGCTGGACGGCAGAATGCTGCAAACTTCGTTCTGCCGCCTAGCCTTTTCAGCGATCCGGTGTCCCAACTGAAGCTATGCATGCTTTAAACTGTCCTATTCGAATGAATGGGATCAGTTCAAAAATCTGTTTCCCTCCGGTACTTTGCTACTGTTCCGGAGAGAAATTCCACCAGATCAACGAATAAATGTAAACACTTAGGGGGAGATTTATCAAAGGGTGTAAAATTTAGACTGGTGCAAACTACCCACAGCAACCAATCACAGCTCAGCTTTAGGCAGTGCTGAAAGGAAAGCTGAGCTGTGATTGGTTGCTATGGCCAGTTTGCACCAGTCTAAATTTTACACCCTTTGATAAATCTCCCCCTTAGGGTGCGTGCACACGTGCAGGATCCGCAGCAGATTTGATGCTGCAGATATCAATGTAACTAAATAACTGAACACAGCATCAAATCTGCGCCATCCAATCTGCTGCGGATCCTGTACGTGTGAAAGCACCCTTAGGGTATGTGCACACTACAGAATCTCGGTGTGAATACAAGGCTGACAGGTTCACAACTTCAGAAGCCAGATTTATGCCCCCTCAGCCTCATAACTACCCCCCCCCACACACACACATTGTATTATTACACACATCTATTAATGGAAATGTGCAGATTGTCAACCAAATAGTAAAATTCCTATATTGGGAAAAGCATGGGATTGCAACAAATAAAAACAATGTTGGAATTTGCACCCAAGACTACAAAACTGTATATCATTTATATATAATTTTTTTTATATTACCTCTTTGAAGTTTAAAATGCAAAAGAAAGTCCCAAATGCACTACAATTTTCAAACTTTTATATGCAAAGTCAGCTCTGTATTTGGGAAAAAGTGTTCGAATTTGATAAATTGCTTTGATATAAATTGAACTTGTGGATGTATAGACATTTTCTCTGCGATCATTAAAAAGGGTGGTTTCTGCTTCTTTTTTGCAATTGCTTTCTGGAGATTTTCCAGAATAGATAAAGTAATGCATCTGTGCACTTGCCAAACTGGGTAGGTTTTCATGAAATACTTCCCTGGGAAAAGCTGCTCTTGGGAAATCTAATTGTCTTGACATGGCAAAGGTATGAATCATTGCGGTTAAAGTAAACCCACTAATGCACGTGTGAATAGTTAATATTAACCTTGGATAAGGAAGTAACAAAAAAAAACCTCAATTGCCAATTCTTCCCAATTTCCAGGGACGTCCCCAGGTTTTAGTAAGTTTAGTCATCTTTAATCCTTTGATTCAAAATAATCTTGTGTTTGTGTGACTAAATTTTAGTCACAGAAAGACTTAGCTAGCAATGAAAGGACAAATAAACAATAAAAATGTATTGGTAATTATTCTTGTCCTTTTTTAATTTTAATTCTTGCTCTTTTAGTAATTAATATATATATTTTAATTCTAGCACAATCATATATATTTAAATTCTTGCCCTTTTGGTAATTAATCTATGTCAATTCATTATTATATGCATTATTTTTTAGTTTTAGTATTAATTCAGTTGTAGTTTTAGTATTAATTCTGTTCTATTATATAAATACAATTTTATCGCTCTTTTGGTAACTCATCTATGTCAATTCATTATTATATGCATTATTTTTAGTATTTCTTTGTTCATTATTAATTCTGTTTTATTATTCAGTAAATAACAAATCTATTACTTATTAATTTGTATCTATTATTATCTGTGACCTAGAGAACAGACTTGTTTTTATTTAAACAATAGAAATGTATTTTCTAATAATGGCAAAATAGTAATAGTAATAGTAATGCTGGAAATGTTCGCTACCCTGGAATATCCCAGTAATAGAACTGAAAATATAGATAGATATAGATAGAAGTTAAGCTCTATGACTGCAGGATAAATGGATAAAAAAGAAGAAAACTATGATTATCATCTATTATTAAATGTAGAATTCTGTATTCTCAGTCTATAAAACTGGCCACACACACTAGATAGATAATGCACACATAGTTTGGTGTTTGTGCTTTAAATGGTGGTTAAGCTGCTACCGGACGTTGGCATTTATGTGGCTATTAATTTAACAGACACCACCTACCTAAACATTGTTAAATATTCAGTCAACCCTTTCAAGAACTCTTTCAGCAGGATAATGTGCTCTGTCATACTGAAAAAAAACTGTCCAATTGAAATTGTTTTAGGAACATGATTATCAAGTTCACTATGGGTGGTTAAAGGGGTTGGCCACTTTATAGTAAAATAGTTCAGTGTACAGTATTAGTAAGTGTACTCACTGTATATACTGACAGCAGCTCCCTGTGTACCTCATAGAGCTAATATCAGACTCCTCTCCTCCAGGCTGTACTGCCCTGCTCTGTGGTGAGTCTGTCCATAAGATGGCCGACATGGAGGAGCATGTGACCATGCCCCACCCCCAGTGTCCACCACTGAGCCTGTATATGTCAAGGAGAACACTGGAGGTGGAGCATTGCCACATGCTCCTCCATGTCGGCCATCTTATGGACAGACTCACCACAGAGCAGGGCAGTACAGCCTGGAGGAGAGGAGTCTGATATTAGCTCTATGAGGTACACAGGGAGCTGCTCTCAGTATATACAGTGAGTACAGTTACTAATACTGTACACTGAACTATTTTACTATAAAGTGGCCAACCCCTTTAATTTCCGTCCTGTTTCCTTGTATTACACCCTCGTTGTCTGTACTATACTATGTATAGGCTATGTCCACACACAGTATTTCTGTAAATCAGATGTGCAACTGACAGGGCAAAATTAATGAAAAGATTTGTGTTTTAACCCCCAACCGGTTTCAGTTAAAAAAAGGCCAAAAGACTGACAGAAATAGTATGTGTGAACATAATCATACAGTGATTCACAACTTTATTAGCTAACAGTATTAGACTATGTTCTCACAACGTGCTTTTTTGGCCATTTGGGGCCAAATAACGGCCATTATTTCATAATGATAAACGTCATTGGTACAATACCGACTGTTCTTATGAAATAATGCCCGTTATATGGCCCTAACTGGCCAAAAAACTTTGTTGGACCATCGCCTTACAATAAATTACGGCACACAACAGATGACACAGTATAAAACTAGATTTGCATTTCCAGGGAAATACATAGTGCTTGAAAAGAGCGCCCCTTTACCAGTGACTTCCATTTAACTTTAATCCTGGGTGCCGTCCCTTTAAGAGCGACTTGGGTCCCATCCCTTTATGAGCAACTTGGCTCCCGTCCCTTTAAGAGTGACATGGGTCCCTTTAGGAGCGACCTGGGTCACTTTAAGAGCGACGTGGGTCCCTTCGCTCTTGAAGGGACCCAGGTCACTCTTAACGGAACCCAGGTCGCTCTTAAAGGGACCCAGGTCGCTCTTAAAGGTACCTCGATCACTCTTAAAGGGTCCCAGGTCGCTCTTAAAGGTACCCAGGTCGCTCTTAAAGGGACCCAGGTCTCTCTTAATGGAACCCATTTAGCTCTTAAAGGGACCCAGATCACTCTTAAAGGGACCAATTTCACTCTAAAAGGGCCCCAAGTCGCTCTTAAAGGGCCCCGTTGCACTTAAAGGGACCCAAATGGCTTTTAAAGGGACCCAGGTTGCTCTTAAAGGGACCCATTTCGCTCTTAAAGGGACCCATTTTGCTCTTAAAGGGACCAATTTCACGCTTAAAGGGACCCATTTCACTCTTAAAGGGACCCAGTTCGCTCTTAAAAGGACCCATTTTGCTCTTAAAGGGACATATTTCGCTCTAAAAGGGACATATTTCGCTCTTAAAGGGACCCAGATCGCTCTTAAAGGGACATATTTCGCTCTTAAAGGGACCCAGGTCGCTCTTAAAGGGACCCAGGTCGCTCTTAAAGGGACCCAGGTCGCTCTTAAAGGGACCAATTTCACTCTTAAAGGGACCAATTTCACGCTTAAAGGGACCAATTTCGCTCTTAAAGGGACCCAGGTCGCTCTTAAAGGGACATATTTCGCTCTTAAAGGGACATATTTTGCTCTTAAAGGGACATATTTCGCTCTTAAAGGGACATATTTTGCTCTTAAAGGGACCCAGTTCGCTCTTAAAGGGACCCATTTTGCTCTTAAAGGGACCCATTTCGCTCTTAAAGGGACCCAGATCGCTCTTAAAGGGACCCATTTCGCTCTTAAAGGGACCCAGGTCGCTCTTAAAGGGACCAATTTCACGCTTAAAGGGACCAATTTCGCTCTTAAAGGGACCCAGGTCGCTCTTAAAGGGACCCATTTTGCTCTTAAAGGGACATATTTCACTCTTAAAGGGACATATTTCGCTCTTAAAGGGACATATTTTGCTCTTAAAGGGACCCAGGTCGCTCTTAAAGGGACCCATTTTGCTCTTAAAGGGACCCATTTTGCTCTTAAAGGGACCCAGATCGCTCTTAAAGGGACCCATTTCGCTCTTAAAAGGACCCAGGTCGCTCTTAAAGAGACCCAGGTCGCTCTTAAAGGGACCCATTTTGCTCTTAAAGGGACCAATTTCACGCTTAAAGGGACCAATTTCGCTCTTAATGGGACCCAGGTCGCTCTTAAAGGGACCCATTTTGCTCTTAAAGGGACATATTTCGCTCTTAAAGGGACATATTTTGCTCTTAAAGGGACCCAGATCGCTCTTAAAGGGACACATTTCGCTCTTAAAGGGACCCAGATCGCTCTTAAAGGGACCCAGATCTCTCTTAAAGGGACCCAGGTCGCTCTTAGAGACCCAGGTCGCTCTTAAAGGGACCCATTTTTCTCTTAAAGGGACCCATTTCACTCTTAAAGGGACCCAGGTTGCTCTTAAAAGGACCCATTTTGCTCTTAAAGCGACATATTTCGCTCTTAAAGGGATATATTTCGCTCTTAAAGGGACATATTTCGTTCTTAAAGGGACCCAGGTCGCTCTTAAATGGACCAATTTCACTCTTAAAGGGACCAATTTCGCTCTTAAAGGGACCAATTTCGCTCTTAAAGGAACATATTTTGCTCTTAAAGGGACCCAGGTCGCTCTTAAAGGGACCAATTTCACGCTTAAAGGGACCAATTTCGCTCTTAAAGGGACATATTTTGCTCTTAAAGGGACATATTTTGCTCTTAAAGGGACATATTTTGCTCTTAAAGGGACCCAGGTCACTCTTAAAGGGACCCATTTTGCTCTTAAAGGGACCCATTTCGCTCTTAAAGGGACCCAGATCGCTCTTAAAGGGACCCATTTTGCTCTTAAAGGGACCCATTTTGCTCTTAAAGGGACCCAGATTGCTCTTAAAGGGACCCAGGTCGCTCTTAAAGGGACCCAGGTTGCTCTTAAAGGGACCCATTTTGTTCTTAAAGGGACCCAGGTCGCTCTTAAAGGGACCAATTTCACTCTTAAAGGGACCAATTTTGCTCTTAAAGGGACCCAGATCGCTCTTAAAGGGACCCATTTCGCTCTTAAAAGGACCCAGGTCGCTCTTAAAGAGACCCAGGTCGCTCTTAAAGGGACCCATTTTGCTCTTAAAGGGACCAATTTCACGCTTAAAGGGACCAATTTCGCTCTTAATGGGACCCAGGTCGCTCTTAAAGGGACCCATTTTGCTCTTAAAGGGACATATTTCGCTCTTAAAGGGACATATTTTGCTCTTAAAGGGACCCAGATCGCTCTTAAAGGGACCCATTTCGCTCTTAAAGGGACCCAGATCGCTCTTAAAGGGACCCAGATCTCTCTTAAAGGGACCCAGGTCGCTCTTAGAGACCCAGGTCGCTCTTAAAGGGACCCATTTTTCTCTTAAAGGGACCCATTTCACTCTTAAAGGGACCCAGGTTGCTCTTAAAAGGACCCATTTTGCTCTTAAAGCGACATATTTCGCTCTTAAAGGGATATATTTCGCTCTTAAAGGGACATATTTCGTTCTTAAAGGGACCCAGGTCGCTCTTAAATGGACCAATTTCACTCTTAAAGGGACAAATTTCGCTCTTAAAGGGACCAATTTCGCTCTTAAAGGAACATATTTTGCTCTTAAAGGGACCCAGGTCGCTCTTAAAGGGACCAATTTCACGCTTAAAGGGACCAATTTCGCTCTTAAAGGGACATATTTTGCTCTTAAAGGGACATATTTTGCTCTTAAAGGGACCCAGGTCACTCTTAAAGGGACCCATTTTGCTCTTAAAGGGACCCATTTCGCTCTTAAAGGGACCCAGATCGCTCTTAAAGGGACCCATTTTGCTCTTAAAGGGACCCATTTTGCTCTTAAAGGGACCCAGATTGCTCTTAAAGGGACCCAGGTCGCTCTTAAAGGGACCCAGGTTGCTCTTAAAGGGACCCATTTTGTTCTTAAAGGGACCCAGGTCGCTCTTAAAGGGACCCATTTTTCTCTTAAAGGGACCCATTTCACTCTTAAAGGGACCCAGGTTGCTCTTAAAAGGACCCATTTTGCTCTTAAAGCGACATATTTCGCTCTTAAAGGGATATATTTCGCTCTTAAAGGGACATATTTCGTTCTTAAAGGGACCCAGGTCGCTCTTAAATGGACCAATTTCACTCTTAAAGGGACAAATTTCGCTCTTAAAGGGACCAATTTCGCTCTTAAAGGAACATATTTTGCTCTTAAAGGGACCCAGGTCGCTCTTAAAGGGACCAATTTCACGCTTAAAGGGACCAATTTCGCTCTTAAAGGGACATATTTTGCTCTTAAAGGGACATATTTTGCTCTTAAAGGGACATATTTTGCTCTTAAAGGGACCCAGGTCACTCTTAAAGGGACCCATTTTGCTCTTAAAGGGACCCATTTCGCTCTTAAAGGGACCCAGATCGCTCTTAAAGGGACCCATTTTGCTCTTAAAGGGACCCATTTTGCTCTTAAAGGGACCCATTTTGTTCTTAAAGGGACCCAGGTCGCTCTTAAAGGGACCAATTTCACTCTTAAAGGGACCAATTTCACGCTTAAAGGGACCAATTTTGCTCTTAAAGGGACCCAGGTCGCTCTTAAAGGGACCCATTTTGCTCTTAAAGGGACATATTTTGCTCTTAAAGGGACATATTTCGCTCTTAAAGGGACATATTTCGCTCTTAAAGGGACATATTTTGCTCTTAAAGGGACCCAGGTCGCTCTTAAAGGGACCCATTTCGCGCTTAAAGGGACCCATTTCACTCTTAAAGGGACCCAGGTCACTCTTAAAAGGACCAATTTTGCTCTTAAAGGGACATATTTCACTCTTAAAGGGACTTATTTTGCTCTTAAAGGGACCCAGGTCGCTCTTAAAGGTACCCAGGTCGCTCTTAAAGGGACCCAGGTCACTCTTAAAGGGACCCATTTCGCTCTTAAAGGGACCCAGGTCGCTCTTAAAGAGACCCAGGTCGCTCTTAAAGGGACCCAGGTCGCTCTTAAAGGGACCCATTTTGTTCTTAAAGGGACCCAGGTCGCTCTTAAAGGGACCAATTTTGCTCTTAAAGGGACATATTTTGCTCTTAAAGGGACATATTTCACTCTTAAAGGGACATATTTTCCTCTTAAAGGGACCCAGGTTGCTCTTAAAGGGACCCATTTCGCTCTTAAAGGGACCCATTTTGCTCGTAAAGGGACCCATTTTGCTCTTAAAGGGACCCAGATCGCTCTTAAGGGGACCCATTTTGCTCTTAAAGGGACCCATTTCACTCTTAAAGGGACCCAGGTTGCTCTTAAAAGGACCCATTTTGCTCTTAAAGCGACATATTTCGCTCTTAAAGGGACCCAGGTCGCTCTTAAAGGGATATATTTCGCTCTTAAAGGGACATATTTAGCTCTTAAAGGGACCCAGATCACTCTTAAAGGGACCCATTTTGCTCGTAAAGGGACCCAGGTCGCTCTTAAAGGGACCCAGGTCGCTCTTAAAGGGACCCAGGTCACTCTTAAAGGGACCCAGGTCGCTCTTAAAGGGACCCAGGTCGCTCTTAAAGGGACCCATTTTGCTCTTAAAGGGACCCAGGTTGCTCTTAAAGGGACCAATTTTGCTCTTAAAGGGACATATTTTGCTCTTAAAGGGACATATTTCGCTCTTAAAGGGACATATTTTGCTCTTAAAGGGACCCAGGTCGCTCTTAAAGGGACCCATTTCGCTCTTAAAGGGACCCATTTCGCTCTTAAAGGGACCCATTTCGCTCTTAAAGGGACCCAGATCGCTCTTAAAGGGACCCATTTTGCTCTTAAAGGGACCCATTTCACTCTTAAAGGGACCTAGGTTGCTCTTAAAAGACCCATTTTGCTCTTAAAGCGACATATTTCGCTCTTAAAGGGATATAATTCGCTCTTAAAGGGACATATTCCGCTCTTAAAGGGACCCAGGTCGCTCTTAAATGGACCAATTTCACTCTTAAAGGGACCAATTTCGCTCTTAAAGGGACCAATTTCGCTCTTAAAGGGACCCAGGTCGCTCTTAAAGGAACATATTTTGCTCTTAAAGGGACCCAGGTCGCTCTTAAAGGGACATATTTTGCTCTAGAAGGGACCCAGGTTGCTCTTAAAGGGACCAATTTCGCTCTTAAAGGGACCTTGGTCGTTCTTGAAGGGACATATTTCGCTCTTAAAAGGACCCAGGTCGCTCTTAAAAGGGACCCGGGCCGCTCTTAAAGGGACCCAGGTCGCTCTAGCGACATGGGTCTCTTTAAGAGCGACATGGGTCCCATACCTTTTGGAGTGTCCCGTCCGTTTAAGAGCAACTTGGGTCCCGTCCCTTTAAGAGCGACTTGGATCCCTTTAAGAGCTTCATGGGACCCTTTAAGAGCGACTTGGGTCCCGTCCCTTTAAGAGCGACTTGGGTCCCGCCACAGGGACATATTTTGCTCTTAAAGGGACATATTTCGCTCTTAAAGGGACATATTTTGCTCTTAAAGGGACCCAGGTCGCTCTTAAAGGGACCCATTTCGCTCTTAAAGGGACCCATTTCGCTCTTAAAGGGACCCATTTTGCTCTTAAAGGGACCCAGATCGCTCTTAAAGGGACCCATTTTGCTCTTAAAGGGACCCATTTCACTCTTAAAGGGACCCAGGTTGCTCTTAAAAGACCCATTTTGCTCTTAAAGGGACATATTTCACTCTTAAAGGGACATATTTTCCTCTTAAAGGGACCCAGGTTGCTCTTAAAGGGACCCATTTCGCTCTTAAAGGGACCCATTTTGCTCGTAAAGGGACCCATTTTGCTCTTAAAGGGACCCAGATCGCTCTTAAGGGGACCCATTTTGCTCTTAAAGGGACCCATTTCACTCTTAAAGGGACCCAGGTTGCTCTTAAAAGGACCCATTTTGCTCTTAAAGCGACATATTTCGCTCTTAAAGGGACCCAGGTCGCTCTTAAAGGGATATATTTCGCTCTTAAAGGGACATATTTCGCTCTTAAAGGGACCCAGATCACTCTTAAAGGGACCCATTTTGCTCGTAAAGGGACCCAGGTCGCTCTTAAAGGGACCCAGGTCGCTCTTAAAGGGACCCAGGTCGCTCTTAAAGGGACCCAGGTCGCTCTTAAAGGGACCCAGGTCGCTCTTAAAGGGACCCATTTTGCTCTTAAAGGGACCCAGGTTGCTCTTAAAGGGACCAATTTTGCTCTTAAAGGGACATATTTTGCTCTTAAAGGGACACATTTCGCTCTTAAAGGGACATATTTTGCTCTTAAAGGGACCCAGGTCGCTCTTAAAGGGACCCATTTCGCTCTTAAAGGGACCCATTTCGCTCTTAAAGGGACCCATTTCGCTCTTAAAGGGACCCAGATCGCTCTTAAAGGGACCCATTTTGCTCTTAAAGGGACCCATTTCACTCTTAAAGGGACCTAGGTTGCTCTTAAAAGACCCATTTTGCTCTTAAAGCGACATATTTCGCTCTTAAAGGGATATAATTCGCTCTTAAAGGGACATATTCCGCTCTTAAAGGGACCCAGGTCGCTCTTAAATGGACCAATTTCACTCTTAAAGGGACCAATTTCGCTCTTAAAGGGACCAATTTCGCTCTTAAAGGGACCCAGGTCGCTCTTAAAGGAACATATTTTGCTCTTAAAGGGACCCAGGTCGCTCTTAAAGGGACATATTTTGCTCTAGAAGGGACCCAGGTTGCTCTTAAAGGGACCAATTTCGCTCTTAAAGGGACCTTGGTCGTTCTTGAAGGGACATATTTCGCTCTTAAAAGGACCCAGGTCGCTCTTAAAAGGGACCCGGGCCGCTCTTAAAGGGACCCAGGTCGCTCTAGCGACATGGGTCTCTTTAAGAGCGACATGGGTCCCATACCTTTTGGAGTGTCCCGTCCGTTTAAGAGCAACTTGGGTCCCGTCCCTTTAAGAGCGACTTGGATCCCTTTAAGAGCTTCATGGGACCCTTTAAGAGCGACTTGGGTCCCGTCCCTTTAAGAGCGACTTGGGTCCCGCCACAGGGACATATTTTGCTCTTAAAGGGACATATTTCGCTCTTAAAGGGACATATTTTGCTCTTAAAGGGACCCAGGTCGCTCTTAAAGGGACCCATTTCGCTCTTAAAGGGACCCATTTCGCTCTTAAAGGGACCCATTTTGCTCTTAAAGGGACCCAGATCGCTCTTAAAGGGACCCATTTTGCTCTTAAAGGGACCCATTTCACTCTTAAAGGGACCCAGGTTGCTCTTAAAAGACCCATTTTGCTCTTAAAGCGACATATTTCGCTCTTAAAGGGATATATTTCGCTCTTAAAGGGACATATTCCGCTCTTAAAGGGACCCAGGTCGCTCTTAAATGGACCAATTTCACTCTTAAAGGGACCAATTTCGCTCTTAAAGGGACCAATTTCGCTCTTAAAGGGACCCAGGTCGCTCTTAAAGGAACATATTTTGCTCTTAAAGGGACCCAGGTCGCTCTTAAAGGGACATATTTTGCTCTAGAAGGGACCCAGGTTGCTCTTAAAGGGACCAATTTCGCTCTTAAAGGGACCTTGGTCGCTCTTGAAGGGACATATTTCGCTCTTAAAAGGACCCAGGTCGCTCTTAAAAGGGACCCGGGCCGCTCTTAAAGGGACCCAGGTCGCTCTAGCGACATGGGTCTCTTTAAGAGCGACATGGGTCCCATACCTTTTGGAGTGTCCCGTCCGTTTAAGAGCAACTTGGGTCCCGTCCCTTTAAGAGCGACTTGGATCCCTTTAAGAGCTTCATGGGACCCTTTAAGAGCGACTTGGGTCCCGTCCCTTTAAGAGCGACTTGGGTCCCGCCACAGGGACATATTTTGCTCTTAAAGGGACATATTTCGCTCTTAAAGGGACATATTTTACTCTTAAAGGGACCCAGGTCGCTCTTAAAGGGACCCATTTCGCTCTTAAAGGGACCCATTTCGCTCTTAAAGGGACCCATTTTGCTCTTAAAGGGACCCAGATCGCTCTTAAAGGGACCCATTTTGCTCTTAAAGGGACCCATTTCGCTCTTAAAGGGACCCAGGTTGCTCTTAAAAGGACCCATTTTGCTCTTAAAGCCACATATTTCGCTCTTAAAGGGATATATTTCGCTCTTAAAGGGACATATTTCGCTCTTAAAGAGACCCAGGTCGCTCTTAAATGGACCAATTTCACTCTTAAAGGGACCAATTTCGCTCTTAAAGGGACCAATTTCGCTCTTAAAGGGACCCAGGTCGCTCTTAAAGGAACATATTTTGCTCTTAAAGGGACGAAAAAAAACGAAAAATAGATAGCACACCACACACCGCCGAGGGACGAAAAAAAACGAAAAATAGATAGCACACCACACACCGCCGAGGGCTTCGAAACGCAGTTTGAACGGAGTGTGTGCACAAAGCGGTTCGGGCTGTATTACGCGCAGAACAATGGCTGGAAGAAGAAGAAGAAGAATATGGATTACAATATAGTGCTTTTCAAGCACTATAATAACGGCATGTAATGTGTATATTAAATTCATATGCAGTTATGACACAGTTAGTGGTCGCGGCTGCAAACGGGCTGCTACCAAGGGGGTGCCCTTTGAGGCCCCCCCCTTGCCATCGCACTGCTCCCCTCCCACTCCCTCTTGTGACTACAAGCAGTGTTTTGCTTGCGATCACAAGAGGCAGGCTAGGGCGGGCCCCCGGCTGATGCGCCCTCCCTGACTCTGTCACAACCTTTCCCTGAAAGTAATCTCCAAAAACTAGCGGAAATTAGGGTGCCGCCTCCCAATATTGGAATAAGACCCAGTGGTCAGTATATATCAATGTAATAACCGACGCATATGGACCACTTAAGGACACTTAATACATAACCTTTAATAATACTTTAAAAACAAGGTCCATACAACATGTACACACAAAAAAAACCATTGGTGCCCTATATATACAGTGTGGTATCCTCAAGAGCACTAGCAAAATAGAAGGAACAAATAACTAAATAGACACAACAGGAGTAATGGTCAAGGCTGTCACAGGGTACAATGATCAGTGCTATGGTAAAGGGGGGGGGGGGTTGGTGCACCCTCAGCTGACCCTAAATAGCCTCTTACCCTGCCTTTTGGGGTACCCACCTCCTTAACATGGTGGCCCCAACCACGGTGACAGTCCCTCTCCTGTAGTAAGTGCTCAGGAGAAAAAAACAAACAAAGAGACAAAAAGCAAAAAACAGTGCAACACATGTGACAACTTACAATCACCTAAATAATTGCAGCAGCACAATAGATACAGAAATTACTTGGAGTGTATATGAAATTTACAACACTCGTTCCAACGCGTTTCTACCGTCCCAATATGTGACGGTTTCATCAGGGAACAGTCCCAGCACTCCAAAATGGATGTGCCCTATAATATTAGCTGCTGTGAAGATCTCCTCTCAATAAAATGGACCTTTAATAATTAAATGCAATGATATATGATAAAAAGGGTTACTCGTAGTATATACTGTGGTGGGGAGCGCCAGTTATAGCGCTACCAGCTGTACCTCTACTACTACCAATACCCATGACACACTAGCAAAGATACTGTCATAATGTACATGTCTAGCCGTCACTTAGCTTAAGATGTGCTGAGTCAGGAAATAGTGATAGCCCTCTCACAAGGTCCCTGATGATTCCATGATCCCCCCTTCTATTTTGCTAGTGCTCTTGAGGATACCACACTGTATATATAGGGCACCAATGGTTTTTTTTGTGTGTACATGTTGTATGGACCTTGTTTTTAAAGTATTATTAAAGGTTATGTATTACTTGTCCTTAAGTGGTCCATATGCGTCGGTGATTACACAACCTTTCCCTGGCAGCACACACACAAGAGAGCTCAGTGTGCGCAGGGGCTGGTACTTCCGGCGCAAGGAGCGTCTATAACAAGCACCCCCTGTGCCGGAAGTAACAGCTACAGCACACACTGAGCTCCCTGGTGCGTGTCCTTCCAGGGACGGGACAGAGTCAGGGAGGCGCTCGTCAGCCGGGGGCCAGACCGAGCGTGCTGGAGAGAAGAGCCACAATGGGGGAGCAAGTAGTCAGGTGAGTTGTGTGTGTTTCTTTTTTTAATCTGCTTTGCACAGACTGGGCCATCTATAACAGGGATTACATGGGGGCATCAATAAGGGGGATAATAGGGGGGCATCTATAAAGGGGATAATAGGGGGGGCATCTATAAGAGGGATATTAGGGGGGGGGCATCTTTAAGGGGGATAACATGGGGGCATCTATAAGGGGGACAACATAGGGGCATCTATAAGGGGGATAACATGGAGGCATCTATAAGGGGGATTACATGGGAGCCATCTATAAGGGGGATAATACAGGGGGCTTCTATAAGGGGGATAACATGGGGGCATCTATAAGGGGGATAACATGGGGGCATCTATAAGGGGGATTACATGGGGGCCATCTATAAGGGGGATTACATGGGGGCCATCTATAAGGGGGATAATACAGGGGGGGTTTCTATGAGGGGGATAACATGGGGGCCATCTATAAGGGGGACAACACAAAGGGGCCATCTATATTAAGGAAACATTGGGGGGCCATCTATAAGGGGGACTACACGGGGGGGGGCGTATACAATAGGTCATGCACAGAGGTATGCATGTACTATAGTGGACTACACAGAGGGGGTCATATACTATAAGGGGGGTCACATAGACTAAACCTACCCACCAAATGAGGGTGTAAATACAATGCAGATGTGCAGTTTGTAGAGAGATGAGGATGGTGCTAGAGTGAGGAGCCTAATATGTCTGTCTGGCAGATTCTGTGGATTCGTGGCTCGGAGAAGTTCTCATAACGGCCCAGGACAGATGGAGAAGAAGATGAAAAGGGAAGAACTCTGATTAGAGAAGACGTCCCCTGTTAGTCACTAAATATATCTGCACTGTAATGTATATGATGTATAGAACCTGTGTAGAGCTGGGGCTACCTCTCTATTGTGTTTTGTGTTTTATTAGATTTAGTTTACTGGATTTGGTCAGTACCAATATGGTGGTGATGGTAGTGGTGGTAGTATTTGCCCCTTGTATACTGGTATTATTGGTCTCAATATCAGTCTTGAGAAAAAATAATAATAATAAATAAATAAATATATATATATATATATATATATATATACCAATAGCATCACATCGACCTCTTGCACCCGGGCACAAAAAACATTAGCTATGCCCCTGCACACAGTAAAATCAATACTTTCACCCACATTTACAGGTTGTCCTGACCTTTGGCTGAGTACACCCCATTGGGGTGATTCCACGAGAGTTAGAATTTTTGTCACAAATACCTGTTGCAGGTTCACCATGGATCCCACCCCAATGCACATAAAGTAGTAAAATCAATCACAAAGCCTCAACATTATGAGTATGATGTGGCTGCAGGTCCACAGGTTGATGATGCAAACCTAGAGAAAAAGAAATGGCTGCACCTCACACCCATGGACGACACTAATGCCTCTCGGCTACATTTAAAAACCAACGCCAGTACTCTACTGTACAATTTGTTGCAATTTTGAATCAATGTATTTAATTATTTTATTAAAGAAATATTTAAGAAAGAATATTAAAATATGTAAAAAATAAATAAATAACATTTTAAATAATTAGCTAGGTGTAAATGAAAATAAATTACACATTACAGTAGATTCGACATATACAGAACACATCTGCGTACCAATAAATCACATTTACAGTAATTTTCATAGAGCTTTATATAAATAAGTTATTTTTAAAATATTGAAAAATCTACTGCAAAAATGAGACAATGCAATTAATACTGATATGGATTCCCATTTGAAGAAAGCACAAAGTATTTTTGAAAATACTGTATACTGTTGTCAGTAAAAAAAAACTGGTTTCTGTTGGGTTCAGCTCTTTTTCTGTTTGACAGTTCTCATAAATGACATAATTCCTGGTATAATCAACCAAAGAAGGTAATATGTATATTTAAAGGGGTTGTTAGGTGGTGGGAATACCCCTTTAACACAATGGAAGTCCTAAAAGACTACATACAGGTAGGTTTGTACTATTATATCTGCTTCCACTACATTTTTTACAACTTTTCAGCAGGATTTTGACATGGTCAACCTATTCTGTTATGGTCTACATAGTAGACAATGTCCATTTCCATAGGAGGTCTCTCTCTCCAGGAGATATTCCCTGCACGGATTCATCCGGATTCCCTCTTCAGCCTTCACTCCATTTATCACGAGACTTGTTGCATTATGAGATCACCTTATTTAGTGGATGATGAAGTCTTGGACCTAAAAATTTTTTAAAAAAAGTTAATGTTGATTCCAACTAATAACAGCAACTATTGGTTCCACTTTAATTACATTACAGGAATATATATGGATTGGCTATCCTTAGGGTGGTATTACATAAGACGATTTTTCGTCAACTAATGATTAACGATAAACGATCTCAAACAACCACTGTGACAAATGATCTTAAATCGTTCACCCTATTACACAGGACGATGATCGTTATTTGCGGTCGTTCTTGAGCTCATCCTTTCCTGGTTGATAGACCAGGAAACAACCGAACAATGTGTTATTAGACCGAACAATGTTTGAACGATTTGTGAACGATCAACAATGAAATTAGGACCAAATTCTATCCAACGATCAACAATTTCTCGTTGTTTGTTTAATCGTTGCCTGCTATTACACCAAATGATTATTGTTTAAATACAAACGATCTAATGATTTTTCGAACGATAATCGTCCCATGTAATACGACCCTTTATGCTGTCCCACCCGTTAATCAGCATATGCTATATCCCACCTTAATTGTTTTCCAGGCACAGCAGCACATACACATGTGTCTGTCCCCAGCACTGAGCTTTAGGGTGCGTTCACACCTACAGGATCCGCAGCAGATCTGCTGCGGATCCCCAGCAGATTTGATGGTGGAGATTTGATGCTGTGTTCGGTTATTTAAATGAAATCTGCTGCGGATCCGCAGCAGAAAATCAGCTGCAGATCCGGTGAGTGTGAACGTACCCTTATGAATTGTGATGGATCACATGTTCTTAGTTCATTTATATAGTTTTTAAAATGTACAATTTTTAAAAATTTTTTTACTTACGAGTCCAGAATTCTGTCAATGATCCTCTTGACCCATGGAGCAGCGGGATGTAAACAGATCTCTTGACTAGTTTCTTTACCAGTCTTCACTGTGGCACTGTAGATTGAATAAACAATAGTATTAAAAATTCACATTGGAATGATGGGTGCACATACAAATCTATCTTCTCAAAGTATAGTATAGTCTGGAGGAAAGAAGAGAAAGGGGGGAGATGAAACCTTTAAGTATGTTAAAAGACTAAATATGGTTCAGGGGGGAAGAGGTTACGGTGAGAGGTTAGTTGAGGGAAAGATCAGAAGCAATGTGAGAAAATATTACTTTACTGAAAGAGTAGTAGATATCTGGAACAAACTTCCAGCAGATGTGGTTGGTAAATCTACAATAACTGAATGTAAGCCTGCCTGGGATAAACATATACTGTATCTATCCTAAAATAATACTAAAAGGGCAGACTAGATGGACCCAGTGGTCTTTTTCTGCCAACAATTTTCTAAGTTCTCAAATTTTTATTTTCACGGTGTAATTGATAGCTATAGGCAACAAGCTTATTGAGCAGATATACTTTGGAGGAAAACAACAAGCAATACTTACATGACCTCCAGATTCTTGCAGTGGGCTCCCTTAGGAATGATTTCAAAGTTGAGGATTTGCTTTATAGGTATTACCGAGCGCTCCAGTTTTACACATTGACACCTAAGCTCTCCAGCTCTCTTTATTGTCATTCCTGCAATGAAATGGAACAAGAGTTATCAGAGAGAGAAGAATCTGCATTCATCAGCAACAGTATATAAACTATTGGTCAATCACCTTGCAGTCATTTCCGTCTGTGCATTTTAGGTCATAATAAGGTCAAAGTTCTAATAATTCTGAATCAGCTCTTACCTTCTGATAGCACAATGAATGTCAGGCAGACAGCCAGAAATGGAAGGATATTCATCTTTGTTCTCATGGTTAGGAATGTTCTTTTTTGCCTTTAGTATGAGCTGTGTGGTTTTTAGCTCTGTCTCAGGAGTTCTGCTAATAAAACAGTGAGTGAGCTCTTTTATACTATGCAGACAGGAGACAAGGATTGCGTAACTGGAATTTCCATACCCTCAGGATCAGTAAGAGTGTCATGCTACACTTATAAGGCTATGGGGAATCCCGAAAGAAGGAAGCTAACCAGGCAGCACATGTTTAACACATTTAGTGGTTGATGTTTTTCCAAAAACAGGATGTTTATTTTTATTTTTTTATGTTCCCTATACACTTCCTAACTATATTTGCAAAATTGAATTCTGATGTAATTGATACATTTGCAGTTATATAACTTTAGTTTCCATCCATTTTTTGTGCCGTTTAAGTGCTGAGCTGTATTACCTACTTAAATGACTTCTACAGTTTTAGGTTAATAAAGCTTGTCATCGTATACATGAAAATATATTAAAAAAAAAAAAACAACACTTTGGAGTACATTTATCATTGAGTTTGCGCTAATATTTTGGCTAATTCTCAGTTTTTGCCTATGGTGTAAAAATTTAGACAAGATTTATAGAGGCAATTGCGCTACTTTTGAGCAGTTTGCGCCGGCGTAAATTTTTACACTTGGAGGGGACGAGTTCACATTAACTAAGAATGCTCCTGCAGCCGATGCAAAGGTATCGGCTGCAGGAACAGACTGAATGCAGCCCGGCGTCTATGCAATAGACGCTGTTAAACGTAGTGTGAACATAGCCTTTTTTTGTAGAGTTTAACCACTTTTACTTGAGCATATTTTGCATCCTTTTTTGTGGACTGTATCAGAGCTATTTATTCTGTGAGTGTATAAATGTGTCTCAATCTTTGTTTATTAATCCCCAGCAATCACATTATATTGTTAGTATTTCTTTGCAATAAATAGAGGTATAGATAATTGTTAATTTTTGCTAATTTTTTTTTCACACAAAATATATTTTTTCCAAAGTTAATGTTAAGGACACGAGGAAGTATTTAGCTTCAAATTGAAGGCCCTGCCAAATTTCTTTGTTAGAATTATGGATACTGTGTCAGTGATGGAACCACTGGCATCATTATTCATAAAACGTGTCAGGAGAGATGAGAGAAAGGAGAGAAATAGAAAAGCATGGTAAGGGTAGTTTCCAAATAGCATTTTTTTAATGGCATGTTTATTGCCATTTTAACATTTGTCCAATTCTTTCACTTATAAAACACTAATGTTTTCCAAAAGCCACTAGGGAATATTGAAACACACTACTAAGGCTACGTTCACATTAGCGTTTGACCATCCGGCACCATTCCGTCTACCTTTTCCGTTTTAGAGTAAGCAAAACGGAAACTGTCAGATCCGTTAAAATCCCCATAGATTCCCATGCTATTTTAGTGTGCTCCGTTTGCCCTAATTGTGCTCCGTTTGCATGCAATCCGTTCAAGATCCGTTTTTTTGAATGGAAAAAAAAATAGTGTTTGCTGTATTTTTCTTTCCGCTTAAAAAAAGGATCACGAACGGAAAGTACACTTCCGTTTTTTTTTTACATTGTAGTCAAAGAGGACGGACCTAATGCGAACCTAATAGCCTAATACAGAATGGGCAGTGTAAAGAAGTGAGTGCTCAAACCTGCATTCTAGTTCTTGACTACGTGCCGTATTAGATGGCCCAACCCCACAATGTAAGCTAGCACCGATCTGCTAGATCAAGCCCTATTACACAGCTCGATAATTGTGTGAGTGGGGCTGCACAGACATTGTTAGTGATGTCCGCGCAGCCGTTGCTTCATACAGAAAATAATAAAGATGTATACATACTTCTTCACGCTCCCCCAGTGTCCTCCTGACCTTTCCCGCTGGCAGCTGCCACTTCTGAACCCATCTCTGCAGTGACAGGCCTCTCAGCCAATCACTGATCGAGATGGAACAGCCCCGAGGCTAGTGGTTGATCTGACCGATCTGTTACTGTAGAAACAGGATCAGAAATGTCAGTGTACACACTATGTACACTGTGGGCATCTTGTATCTGTACAGTACGTATAGATTTTTAAATTTCTTCTATTCAAAAATCTCCAGTCTTCCAGTACTTATCAACTGCTGTATGCCCTACAGGAAGTGGTGTATTGTTTACCATCTGGTACAGTGCTCTCTTATACCACCTCTGTCTGATCACACACAGTAAAATAATAGCAAAACACAACCGTAATTTGGAGGAAAACACAGACATTTTCAATAATGCGCTCCATTGAAGTCAACGAACAATTGATCAGTAGTGTCCACAAAGTATAGGTTAACATCCATAAATGTTTTATGACCTGCTTATGCAAAAAAAAAAAAAAGTTTTTTTTTTCCATCTGTTTACACATTGTTTTACACTTTTCAGATTTTATTAGCAAACTGGTGCAGTTTACCAGTCTATGCCCCCTGAGGATCAACTATATAGTGCTTTGAAGTGTACAAAGTAATAAAGGAGTGATGGTGAGTGAAGTTTTCCAGAATCCAGTCTTACTGGTTCGTTTTGCAATTTCTTTGTCCTGTAGTTATCAGTTGTGATCATTTGGATAAAATATATTCATTCAGTTCATGGTTATTTTTACTATGCCTGACTCAGCATCTAGTACATTAAAGCGACTCTGTACCCACAATATGACACCCTCCCCCCCCCAAACCACTTTTATTTTCGGATAGCTGCTTTTAATCCAAGATCTGTCCTGTGGTCCGTTCGGCAGGGGATGCAGTTATTGCCCTAAAAAACAACTCTTAAACTTGAAGCCAGTGCCAAACGGGAGTATCTGTGCCCTAACTTTGCACCACCCCTCGGTCCCTCCTCCCCACCCTATTTATCATTAGGAATGCCACTGAAACATTTTCTCCATGCTGAACATTGCACAGGTCCTTACCGATCCAGCCCATGTGCTGGGCTGCCACAGGTGAGGAATAGGAGGCAATCTGCCTGGAGCATTCCTAATGATGAAGAGGGCGGTGAGGAGGGACAGAGAGGTGGTGCAAAGTTAGGGCACAGATACTCCCGTTTGGCACAGGGCTTCAAGATTAAAAGTATTTTTTTAGAACAATAACTGCATCACCTGCTGAATAGACTGCAGAACAGATCTTGGACTAAAAGCAGCTATCCGAAGGTACAAGTGGTTAGGGGGGGGGCAGATTGTGGGTACAGAGTCGCTTTGAGGGTATAAACCCACACACCGTATATGCAGCGTATTTACTGCTGCGATACGCAGCAAACTCGCAGCAAAATCGCAGCAGATTAGATCTAAATAACTGAACACAGCATCAAATCTGTACCAACAAATCTGCTGCGTATTTGTTGCATATCTGCTGCATATACGGTGTGTGGGTTTATACCCTAAGGCAGATTTACTACTGAAAATGTGGCTGAATTCTGACAAAAAAAAAAACTGGTTTACAGATTTGAATCACAATTATTATGTGTTTTAGATACATAAACACCTGGTGTAAAGTAGAAATGTCTTAGTTGCCCCTAGCAACCAATCAGATTTCACCTTCCATTTTTCTGTGAGGAATGAAAAGCGGAATCTGATTGGTTGCTAGGGCCAACTAAGACAATTCTACCAGTTTGATAAATTTCCCCCCTTGTTCGAAAATTAGAAATAGCCTAAAGGCCTTTACAGACATTGGGAAGGGCAGTGGAACCATACCTGATGTCTTTGTCATGCAGTTTGCATTTTCTTTAATGTCCTACTTACTGCTAAGGGAAGTGTCCAGGAGGCGGGCTCAGGGATTCCTGTAGTTAGTTTCCCCAGCCTCTTTATATAGGATTATATTCCATGAAATGACAGAACAACAAAGGGGAATGTTAGGTGCCCCACTAACATTGGAAGAGTTTGAAAATGTATTGAGGGAAACTCAGGGAAATACATTACCAGGATGGTCTTCCTTATGAGACATATCGTAGATACAAAGGACAACTTCTCCCAGCACCGCACTGGGTAATTACCAAGGCAATAGGTGAAGATAGCCTCCCAGCCTCAATGAGAGAAATCAGAATAATATTAATTAAAAAAGAAGACAAAGACCCAACAGCGGACGAGTCTTAGGGTCCTATTCCACGGGCCGAGAAGGGCCCGATCAACGATGTAAACGAGCGGCGATCTGCTAGATCGCCGCTCGTTTACTGGGCCTATTTCACAGCCCGATGATCGTTGAGCGAGGGCTGCAAGGAGATCGTTACCGATCTCCTTGCAGCCCTTGCAGCAGCAGTAATACATTACCTGTCCAGGCTTCTCTGCGCTGTCTTCATCCCAGGGTCCCGCACGCTCTATCTTCTGAATGGCCGGTCAGCTGACAGGCCACACTCAGCCAATCACAGGCCGCGGCAGTCCCGGCCTGTGATTGGCTGAGCGCTCCGTCAGCTGACCAGCCATTCAGAAGATAGAGCGCGCGGGACCCGGGGATGAAGACAGCGCGGAGAAGAAGCCTGGACATGTAATTGTAAGGTGATGATGATGCTGCTGCTGTCAAATCGTCAGTCGCCCGCTGCGCACCGCTATTCAACCGTAGCGATGCGCGGTGGGGGAACAATGATTTTAGGTCTGGCCCTAAATTAACGATCAGCCGATGACACGATCATCGGCTGATCGTTCTCTCTATTTCACCGATCCGGCCGATTATCGTTACTGTGGAATAGGGCCCTTATAGGCCAATCTCATTATTAAATGTGGACATCAAGATGTATGCGATAGGTTTGGCCAAAGGACTCAAAAAAGTGATATGTGATCTGATACATCAAGATTAGAGATGATCGAACAGGGCCGAGGTTCAGATTCGTACAAACCCGAACCATCAGCATTTGACGCGGGAGTCAAATGCCGACGGTTTTGGGTTCGTACAAACCTGAACCTCAGCCCTGTTCGATCATCTTTAATCAAGATCAGAAAGGCTTTGTTCCAGGACGATTGATAAAGCATAATATTCATAGAATGTACCACAATATCCAGAAAGGGTCTGAGGCCGGATCCCCCTCCATCCTGTTACAGGGTGGAGTGGGAATTTCTGTGGGCAGCGCTGGAGAGATATGGTCTCAGCAAAAACAGTAGAGGGCTTCAAAACAGGCTTAGGCTGGGTTCACACTGCGTTTTTGCAATCCGTTGTTGCAATC
This sequence comes from Dendropsophus ebraccatus, assembly GCF_027789765.1. Lineage (NCBI taxonomy): Eukaryota > Metazoa > Chordata > Amphibia > Anura > Hylidae > Dendropsophus > Dendropsophus ebraccatus. The sequence continues at coordinate 115,994,060 of NC_091460.1, forward strand.
CGTTTTTTGAAAAAAAAAAAAAAAAACGGATGAAAAACGGATTGCAAAAACGGATGCATTTGTGTGCATCCGTTTTTACATTGGCTTCCATTATAAAAAAAAAAAACGGATCAAACGGATCAGTTTTTTTGACGGACAATATTTTTTTTGTCCATTAAAAAAAAGGATCCGTTAAACGTATGCTAAAAACGCAGTGTGAACCCAGCCTTAGACAAGTTCTTAGACCAAAATAATATAAATGCATATGTATAGAGCCTATCATCATCTGTCCCCTTCCCTGTATCCATCCCCTCCTTGTATATCCCCAGGACCGCCATCAGGAATTTCGGGGCCCCATACAACCAAAGTGTCTGGGCCCCCCACATTAATAAAAAAAAAAAATATATATAGTGTGTTCGACCCACGCCTTGCTGGGAGGTATAATTTGGTTCAGATCAATTCTAGAGAACTGGCTCATATATCCCATTTTCCCCAGTGGCTTAAAATGTAACCTCTGTTATACAGTTATAAAATTGTAGAAATTAAATGTGAACAAGGTGCAATTCAAATAGACACTTACTTGTATAGCTGCCTCTTGTGCTCTGTATGCAGTGCATTATACTCACCCCTGCAACGTACAATTTATAGCGTGTCTACAAGCTCAGCGGGGCTCATTATGATGGAGACTAAAACTTATACAAGAGTGGGGTAGGGGTTCCCCTGTATTCAGAATGCTGTTGAGTACTAGGCAATGCCCCGTTTGGGGTTATTGAATTTCGAGGGTCTGGGGGGGCTGTTTGATTTGTATATGTTCACCAATATCCCCCCCCCGGTATGCTCACTAACATAGAATATGTTGATAAGGCTAATATAATGAGGCTGTTCCATGTTAGTGAGCATATACAAATCACACAGCCCCCAGGCAGACTAGTTTAGCTCACCCAAGCCAGTGATAGCGAATACATGGCGGTGAGAACGCTTTCTAGAAGATCCTGTTTGTGCAGCAGAGGTGTCTTTATCCTGCTCTGCATAGACCCTCGAAATTCAATAACCCCAAACGGGCATTGCCTAGCACTCAACAGCATTCTGAATACAGGGGAACCCCTACCCCACTCTTGTATAAGTTTTAGTCTCCATCATAATGAGCCCCGCTGGGCTTGTAGACACGCTATAAATTGTACGTTGCAAGGGTGAATATAATGCACTGCATACAGAGCACAAGAGACAGCTATACAAGTAAGTGTCTATTTGAATTGCACCTTGTTCACATTTAGGTTCTATAATTCTATAACTGTATAACAGAGGTTACATTTTAAGCCACTGGGGAAAATGGGATATATGAGCCAGTTCTCTAGAATTGATCTCACACACAGACACCAGCACACATGTATACAGACACCAGCACACATGTATACAGACATACAGACACCAGCACACCAGGGCACGATGAAGTTTGAACTTCTGCAACCTGGAGAAATCACCTGATATCACCTGCAGTCCTATGTAACACCACATAACACAGTGGTATCTCTGAGTACAGATCATGTAGTATATGTCACCTGCAGTCCTATGTAACAGCACAGATAACACAGTGATATCTCTGAGTATAGATCATGTAGTAGATGTCACCTGCAGTCCTATGTAACAGCACAGATAACACAGTGATATCCCTCTGAGTACAGATAATGTAGATGTCACCTGCAGTCCTATGTAACACCACAGATAACACAGTGATATCTCTGAGTACAGATAATGTAGTAGTCACCTGCAGTCCTATGTAACACCACAGATAACACAGTGATATCTCTGAGTACAGATAATGTAGTAGCTGTCACCTGCAGTCCTATGTAACACCACAGATAACACAGTGATATCTCTGAGTACAGATAATGTAGTAGTCACCTGCAGTCCTATGTAACACCACAGATAACACAGTGATATCTCTGAGTACAGATAATGTAGTAGCTGTCACCTCGGGGCGCCCCTACTAAATGATGTTCTACAAAATAAGAAAAGTGTCATACAGGGACTCACAGGTGACGTCTTCTTTGATCTGAGGCGTTACTTTCCCTTTTCCTCTCCATCCGGCCCAGACCTCCATGATGATTCCTTCCAGATATGTTTCATCCCCTTAGAACCTGCGAGACAAACAATTTAGGCTCCGCACATTTCTAGCAACTTCCTTTCCTTTCTCCCCCCTGTAGGCTCCCATAGTAACTGCGCTGTGTGGGATGCCCCCTGTATGTAGGATCCCCTGCTGTGCCCCCTGTATGTAGGATTCCCAGCTGTGCCCCCATGAGCTAATAATGCCCCTAGAGGTGGCCCCCATGAACTAATAATGCCCCCAGAGGTACCCCATGCACTAATAATGCCCCCAGAGATGCCCCCATGAGTTAATAATGCCCCCAGAGGTGCCCCCATGAACTAATAATGCCCCCAGAGGTGCTCCCATGAACTAATAATGCCCCCAGAGGTGCCCCCATATACTAATAATGCCCCCAGAGGTGCCCCCATATACTAATAATGCCCCCAGAGGTGCCCCCATATACTAATAATGCCCCCAGAGGTGCCCCCATATACTAATAATGCCCCCAGAGGTGCCCCCATACACTAATAATGCCCCCAGAGGTGCCCCCATACACTAATAATGCCCCCAGAGGTGCCCCCATGAACTAATAATGCCCCCAGAGGTGCCCCCATATACTAATAATGCCCCCAGAGGTGCCCCCATGAACTAATAATGCCCCCAGAGGTGCCCCCATGAACTAATAATGCCCCCAGAGGTGCCCCCCATATACTAATAATGCCCCCAGAGGTGCCCCCATATACTAATAATGCCCCCAGAGGTGCCCCCATATACTAATAATGCCCCCAGAGGTGCCCCCATATACTAATAATGCCCCCAGAGGTGCCCCCATATACTAATAATGCCCCCAGAGGTGCCCCCATACACTAATAATGCCCCCAGAGGTGCCCCCATGAACTAATAATGCCCCCAGAGGTGCCCCCATATACTAATAATGCCCCCAGAGGTGCCCCCATGAACTAATAATGCCCCCAGAGGTGCCCCCATGAACTAATAATGCCCCCAGAGGTGCCCCCCATATACTAATAATGCCCCCAGCGGTGCGCCCATACACTAATAATGCCCCCAGAGGTGCCCCATATACTAATAATGCCCCCAGAGGTGCCCCCATATACTAATAATGCCCCCAGAGGTGCCCCCATATACTAATAATGCCCCCAGAGGTGCCCCCCATGAACTAATAATGCCCCCAGAGGTGCCCCCCATGAACTAATAATGCCCCCAGAGGTGCCCCCATATACTAATAATGCCCCCAGAGGTGCCCCCATACACTAATAATGCCCCCAGAGGTGCCCCCATACACTAATTATGTCCCCAGAGGTGGCCCCATACACTAATTATGTCCCCAGAGGTGGCCCCATACACTAATAATGCCCCCAGAGGTGCCCCCATACACTAATAATGCCCCCAGAGGTGCCCCCATGAGCTAATAATGGCCCCAGAGGTGCCCCCATACACTAATAATGCCCCCAGAGGTGCCCCCATATACTAATAATGCCCCCAGAGGTGCCCCCATACACTAATAATGCCCCCAGAGGTGCCCCCATACACTAATAATGCCCCCAGAGGTGCCCCCATATACTAATAATGCCCCCAGAGGTGCCCCCATACACTAATAACGCCCCCAGAGGTGCCCCTAAAAAAAACAAACATCCTACTCACCTAATCCGCGCTGTGCAGGCAGCAGCTCTTCCTCCTCCTCTTCGGGCTCCATCTTGCGAGCCGCAGGGACGGGACTTCCGGCAGACGTGATGACGTCACATCATCACGCCTGCCGGAAGGGCACATGATCACGGCCCGGCCTCCCATAGGTTGCTGGTATGAAGTGCCGGCAGCCTATGGGAGAGAATACAGGAGGAGGACGCTGACAGGTCCTTCTCCTGTATTCTGATCGCTTTAATGTTCCGCCCGCTGTGCGGGCGGAACATTAAAGCGATCAGTGCATCCCAAGAAGCTGCGTGGCCGCAGCTTCTCGGGATGCTCAAAAACAGGTGGCAAGGGGGGCTGTGCGGGCCCCCCTAGCGTAGCGGTCGGGGGGCGGCGGCCGGCGGGCCCGCCGGGCCCCCCCCCCCGTGTCTATTAGGGTCCGGGCCCCATACGGCAGTACCACTTGTACTGCCCTATCGGCGGCCCTGTATATCCCCCTTCCCTGTATCCATCCCCTCCTTGTATACCCCCCTTCCCTGTATCCATCCCCTCCTTGTATACCCCAATTCCCTGTATCCATCCCTCCTTGTATACCCCCCTTCCCTGTATCCATCCCCTCCTTGTATACCCCCCTTCCCTGTATCTATCCCCTCCTTGTATACCCCCCTTCCCTGTATCCATCCCCTCCTTGTATACCCCCTTCCCTGTATCTACCCCCTCCTTGTATACCCCCCTTCCCTGTATCCATCCCCTCCTTGTATACCCCCCTTCCCTGTATCCATCCCCTCCTTGTATACCCCAATTCCCTGTATCCATCCTCTCCTTGTATACCCCCCTTCCCTGTATCCATCCCCTCCTTGTATACCCCCCTTCCCTGTATCCTTCCCATCCTTGGTGGAACTTGATGGACATGTGTCTTTCTTCAACCATATTAACTATGTAACTATGGTGGGACCTTTATACAGATGATCAAGTTATTATACAAGTTTGACAGATGTTGAGCTTAATTGCAGAGACTACTGAAATATAAGAGAGTATCTTATTTCACAAGCAGAAGGGCTTATCCTCTGAAAGTATCAGTCATAAATCACTGTCTGTGTGTGAAATCTGATCCTGCATCGGGGGAATAACAACAAGCTGAGAGACGGCAGTACATCACCGCAATCCTGTACAGACAGCAGAAAATAGTGCAAGGCATTCGTCCTCTTTTCTGGGATTAAATTAATATAGCGATTCTTGCAGGCGATGCCCTGGGAAAAAGTCTAAAAATTACCTATCCACAGAAGGAACAAAGTGATAGTCTGGTGCCATGTATAGGTAACTATCCTACTCTTTGAAATCTCTGGTTGCACTGATATGAATGTAATGTCTCAATGGGTCAGATAATGACTACCTTCTATAGGAGGCCTAATCTGAATATTCAGCTGAAGTAACATGGCAAATAAAGTTAAAGGGGTATTCCGGGAAAATAAAATCACTTTTCCCCTATCCACAGTATAGGGGAAAAATAGGAGATCGCAGGGGGTCCGACCCCTGAACCCCCCGGCGATCTCCATATCGGACCCCGCCAACTCTGTTATGAATAGAGCCCCCGGTTGGCACGTGACCCCCCAGGTCTATTCATTCCTATGGAACGATGCAAAGAGCTGAGTACACCGGAAGAGCGCTGTACTCGGCTCTGTCCTTCGCTCCATAGGAATGAATAGAGCTGCGGGTCACGTGCTGACCCAGGGCTCCATGCATAACATAGTTGGCGGGGTCCGATATGGAGATCGCCGGGGGGTTCAGGGGTCGGACACCCCATGATCTCCTTCTTTTCCCCTATCCTGATGATAGGGCAAAAGTGAATTTTTCCCAGAATACTCCTTATAATTAGGGTGCGTTCACACCTACAGGATCTGCAGCAGATCTGCAGCAGATTTGATGCTGTGTTCAGTTATTTAAATGAAATCTGCTGCAGAAAATCAGCTGCAGATCCTGTAGGTGTGAACGCACCATTAAGCATCTTTATTTACTTATAGACCTGCATGTGTCGTATAGTATGGACCTGGAAAAAGGAATAAGTAGATTCTCACTGCATTCAGTATCAATCAATTTCCACAGAGGAGGCAATTTTGCTGCTGTGTAACACCAACCATTAAACATGTTATGGCATACAGTAGACCCTATCATGTTACCATGACTAATGGTCACACAGACGCCTTCATGTGTGGAGCAAAAGGTTCACAAGTGCACAACTTCTTGCATAACAAAAATCCATGTTTTAGAATAATTACTAAAAGTTCAGTTTTTCAGAAGCACCACCCATAGAGGCCTGTCTCCTATCAAGGTGTGGCTGACTTACTGCCGACAGTGACCTCAGCTATGTTCACACCTCTTGTGCATTCCAGTCTCAGAATTGAAAACATTACTTTCATCTATCCAGGAATTTCTGATCTTGACTGAACACATTAAAGCACAGTGACCTCGTGACCTACCGTCAGAGTTTTGGGTATGTTTTATGTCGTCACCCAAAGCACATGTCTAATGGTGCTCAATCGCCTTTAACAGCTGCTAGCCAAATGCCAGCTATTCTGATCCACATGCATACTCATGTGTACATGTGTATTTACTAGTTAAGGCTAAGTTCACACAACATAAATTTTCTATTAATCATGGCCTTTGTTGCCGATTAGCAACAACGGCCATGATTAATAGAAAATTTATGTAGCACTGCAGTCAATGGAATCCCGGTCGGAGTGTATATACATGGGGTGGATTTACGAAGCATACGCCAGGGAGAATGTGCAGTTTCCCTGGTGTCCCCTTCTCCCTGGTGTACACCTCCCGTACGCCCCGCTTGCCCGAGTTGCCCGCTGGCGGAGTTTGCGGGGGCGTGATAAGGCGGGGAGAAGGCATGGCCTCCTCTCGCACCTCATTTATCATGATTTACACCAGCGTAAATCATGATCAAAATCCACACCTGCTGGAAGCAGATTCGGGTGCCCGGCCGGCCGGATTCACTAAGAGGCATGCGCCTCTTAGAGTATCCTGCCGGGGAAAGGAGGCGGGGTCTCATATAAGACCAGTGTACTTGTACGCTAGTCTTCGTAAATCCCTCCCATAGTTTTGTCAGTGTTTTCCAGCCGCTATTCATTGAATAGCGTCCGTACAACACTGACAGCTCACACAATGGAAAGTGTGGCTCTGGACGCACTTTCCATTGTGTGCTATGGTGAATTGGGATGCATCCCAATTCAGCACAAATTAGATTCATCAGGATGATCGGGATGATCTTCACTGACACCGGCTGTTCTGTGACAAGGCTGGGTCACAGAACGGCCGGTGTCATACAGCGTGTGAACCCAGCCTAAGGATGCGTTCACACATGCAGGATCCGCAGCAGATTTGATGATGCAGATATCAATGTAACTAAGTAACTGAACACAGCATCAAATCTGCGCCATCAAATCTTCTACGGATCCTGTATCTTGTGAACGTACCCTAAAGTGGAATTAGTGATTATCAGACACAGACTTCTGGTGTGCTAAACGCCTGTGGAGGAAATCTAATACATCTGCAGACTACATTATAAATTCATGTTCAGACCTGCTGCTCTGCCCTTCACCTTGTCAAATAAACCTATTACACCTCTCTTATCTTCTCTCTATCCAACAACCCAAAACAACTCTTTAAAGGGGTTATCCAGCGCTACAAAAACATGGCCACTTTCCCATACTGTTGTCTCCAGTTTGCGTGGGGTTTGAAACTCAGTTCCATTGAAGTAAATGGAGTTTAATTGCAAACCACACCTGAACTGGAGACAACAGAAGGGGGAAAAGTGGCCATGTTTTTTTAGCGCTAGATAACCCCTTTAACTCTTTGCTTATCACTGACCTCCGTGCCAAAAATCTGGCCTCCTTTTCCTGACAATAAATGATACCTAGCTCCAAAAAAGTGACATCCTATGTGAAAAGATATCATTAAAACGAAAAACACAAAGACGTATAGAGGAAAAGGTTTATCCAGATGTAAATCATAGTGAAACATGGACACCAGCTTCGCAGTACCCTCAGATTCGCGTGCGTGTCACAGTAAATCTGTAGTGGGGCATGGAAGCAAGAATTTAAGTAAAAACGATGTACAGACACGCTGGTCCAGATCCCCCCCTTCCTTTCAGAATCCACGTCTCCTTACTGTTATCAAGAGTCAAAAAGGAGTTGTGGCTCTGTGGTTGTGCCGCGGTCTGCCACACCTAATCCCTGGTTCCTAATGCCTCTTTCATTTGAATAATAATTTTGTCTTGGCCTCCATTTTACACACCACTGATGTAAAGGCCCGCACGTTTCCCGTATCCTAAGCCCAAGCAGGCGAGATAGCCAGGAAGAGCGGCAAGCTGAGCAGCTGAAGCTAATTTCCAATAATATGTGTGCGCTCCCGCCTGCTTCTCTGGCTTCTGGGTCACTGATGGCCTGCTCAGCCAATCAGTGGCTGCGATGGGACAGTGCACTGATCTGCTGAGCGGGCTGTCAGTGAGCCGAGAGCCTGAGAAGCAGGCAGGAGCGTGGGTAACAATGATCTGTTTATGGCCCGGCAGCTAATTAGTTAAATAGGCAGTGACTACATTCTCATGAAAATCCTCTGTGAGAATGCAGAGTCATAGGCCATAACTGTAGTGAGTATCACAGTGGATTTCACTGTGAAACTAACAGAATGAAATGTGCTGCCAATGCGACACCTGTGAATCTACCCTAAGACTTGTCTGTGTCTTCTTTCTGCTCTAAAATCGCTTTATTTGATTGGTTGAGAATGCCACCTAGGCGGGGCTTCACGGCAGTTGGGCCCTCTCTCCTGGGGAGAGATGGCGCAAGTGCCGCGAAGCCCCACCTAGCTGACACTGTCCATATAGGGAGGGGGCTCAATTGCCTCAAAGCCCCGCCTAGGTAACACTGTCCATATAGGAGGGGAGCCCAACTACTGCAAAGCCCCACCTAGGTGACACTGTCCATATAGGAGAGATGGCCACACTGCCGCAAAGCCCCGCCTAGGAGACACTGTTCATATAGGAGGGGGGCCCATCTACTGCAAAGCCCCACCTAGATGACACTGTCCATTTAGAAGGGGGGCCCAACTACTGCAAAGCCCCGCCTAGGTGACACTGTCCATATAGGAGAGATGGCCACACTGCCGCAAAGCCCCGCCTAGGTGACACTGTCCATATAGGAGAGGCGGCCTAACTGCTGCAAAGCCCCGCCTAGGAGACACTGTCCATATAGGAGAATTGGCCACACTGCCGCAAATCCCCGCCTAGGTGACACTGTCCATATAGGAGAGGCGGCCCAACTGCTGCAAAGCCCCGCCTAGGAGACACTGTCCATATAGGAGAGATGGCCACACTGCCGCAAAGCCCGCCTAGGAGACACTGCCAACAAATGAAATGAAGCGATTTTTGAACAGAAAGAAGGCACAGACAAGTTATATACAGTAACAGTATATATCAAATATGCAGCATCTAAGCTTGTGAATGGTGTGGAGAACCGCACATGGAGTAGGGAGGGGGAGTGACAGTATCCCTTTAAACTACTAAATTATAAAAGTATTACCCTGCCGTAGACTACAGCTACAAGGTATTAGGGAGGTTTACACATAATCAGTTCACTTTAAATATTGCAGATATTCCCAAAAATGACTACACAAAATGGCAAACATTACAGCTCCTATAGGGAATATTTCTAGACTCCAGTATGTCTATGGATTGATACTTTGTTTGTCTCTGTTACTAAAAATTTGGCAAAACTTTGTTAAAGCAGAACATACATAAATATACATATAGTAATAAAAACAATGATTGACTTGTGTTTAATATGAAAAAATTATGGTGCAGAATAAGGATATGAAACTGAGTGAGACGACCATCTACTTCCCAATTTAGAAAACTAAAGAGGATGTTGCATAAAATACAAGTAATCAAAAAATATTACTTCCAAGAGTCATCAATACAGTAGCGTGTGAGTTGCGAAATAATATTTAGTATTGAATATTTTTTACATTATGTCATTGGAAAAACTGAATATACAGTATGATCTGAATGGTTACAGCCCAGACAAATATTTTGTTATACGCTATATTTTAGTATGGATGATTCCACCTAGCACGTTGCCGCACCAGGACCTGTACATCATGCAGTGTCTTAGCGCACCATGATGTACAAGTTCATCTGTGGGCTCAGAAGCTGAACCTTCAAATTCATCAATGGAGGTTGGCTGTCAATCACAGCATTGCTCCTTCCGCAGCTGCTAGTCTTAACAGTTTAACCCTATAGATGCCATGGTCAGAACTGAGGTCAGATGGGATTGTGACAGGTCTGCCAGCTACGTAAGCCACAGGCTGGGTCTCACAGGCTAAGGGCCCTTGCGCACTAAGGAAATCACACAGATAACTTGCTGCGGATTCCGTGCCCGCTCCCGCTTGACTCTCCACCAGTCCCATGGGCTCCATTTTATGTTCAGGTGGATTCCGTCGTCCACCCAAAGAAGTGACATGTCAATTCTTTAGGTGGACACCTGAATCTGCCCAAGCATAGAATGGAGCCTATAGAACTGGCAGAGGGTCAAATGGGAGTGATTTCCTTAGTGTGCAAGGGCCCTAACTGTGTAATATTGGCAGTGTATAGTACATAGCAGTACTAATGTTATCTCAGTGCCAAGTCCTCTTAAAGTGACAAAAAAGTGGAAAACAAGTAATTCTTTAGAAAACCAAAGTTCCTATGTAGTGTTGAATTTTTTGAAGGGGGCAGTTTTTTCTTTTAAAAAATGGTACTCCCTGCCATTGAATTTATCAGGGGTGAACACCTCTTGATAAATCCAGCGTAGCGGAGGCTGCTGCTATCGTGATTACTTTTACATGTTCAAAGTAGAGATGAGCAAATAGTGAAATATTCGACTTTCAAGAATTCGAATCGAATGGTCACATTAGCGTCATGTTATTCGCGCGCATCACGCGTCATGCTGTACAAACGGTACTGGAACAGTATGTATGACGTGCCTTTTTCTGGGCTACTGGAACAGTATATATCAGGTGCCCTTAGTGGGCTACTGAAACAATATGTATCACGTGCCTTTTACAGGGCTACTGGAACAATATTTATCACTTGCCTTTTACTGGGCTGCTGGAACAGTATGTATCATGTGCCTTTTACTGGCCTACTGGAACAGTATTTATTGGGTGCCCTTAGTGGGCTACTGGAACAGTATGTATAACGTGCCCTTAGTGGGCTAAACGAGGGACACTGTAAGTAACTTGTACACACAGGGTACTGGAATGAATACACCTGCTAAGGCTGATGCTGCTGCTGTTATCATCTATTTCTTAGCACTGAGAAGTGCTTTGGATTCAGAGATGACTTTTTGACTTTTTCGAAAAGGACTTTTGGGTTCTGTAGTAAACCTGCCTAACCAAAACACTACTAAAACTTATCTCTCCCTGCTCCAAGATCTTTCCCTGGCTAGGTTGAAAGCTGCGGTCAAGAGGCAGGAGCCAAGTATTTAAGATTCAAGGTCATGTGGTTTAGCCATCCAATGAGGGTAGATGCCGTTTCGCTTTGCATGCGTACTCCAAGGGTCCCTCACGGCCTCCCTGCATGGTGATTGGATTAAAAAAACGCCAACTGCGATGGGAGGGCTTTCGAATGTTTCCCACATATTCGCCTCACTACTCGATTGAATTTGAATCTTTCGAATACCGCAATATTCGATCGAATACCTACTCGATCGAATCGTATTCGCTCATCTCTAGTTGAAAGACAACGATCAGCCGACATCGTGCATGGCGGCTGATTATTGTCTTCTATTACACAAGAGGATTAACGTCCATAACGGGCGATATTGGTCGAATATGGCCGATAATCACTTTGTGTAATAGGGCCTTAACTCATGACATTAAATCAGGTGTAATTTACATTTCAGAAGACTGCTTAGATAGCTATTAGGGCAAGGAGATAAATGGTGCCTATTATACACAAGTCGCTGCTTCAGTAACATAAAAAATGCATTTAATCTCCTATGCAAAGTGGCAAAGAGGTGTTTCTAAACTGCTGGAATCCTGAGGGAATCCTCCTTGTTCCCCTTCCAATCCCTATCCCTTCTTGATTTGAAGCTGAGCCGTGCTTCCAAATCTCACACAAGTCACATAATTTGCATAAAAAAATAAGAACACAAGAATAAGATTTGGAAGCTAGGCCTAGCGCTGGGAGCTAACTATCAAACAAGCAGGGATATAGATGGGGGGGGGGGATGAGGAGGAATTCTTGACCATAATGAGGACCTCAGAACCTCAGGGACATTGGAACACTTGACATTTGCACTAAAGAATAAAAGCATTTTTCTACTTTCTGGAAGCACAAATGGATATATGAATGGTAACATGTGTCCTCTTGCCCCAACAGCTATCTAACAGTGTCACTAGTTTGGAACTTGAATTGCAGATGATTGATATAAAGCTTTACCCGGTTGTGTAAATGAATGGGATTACAGTCACTCTAGTGGACCATCTTACAGAATTTGCCATGATGCATAGGAGCCACTATTGCTAAGAATATATTCATGTAACTCTTTATAAGTTATTATTCCACATAGGAATTTATTGAGCATTACGCTTTGTTAAAGTATTGGTCAGTTTATATTATGGCATATTAGAATTTCCAGCTTATTGCACAATAACATTGCCATCCATCACAAGAAATTTGAGGAAATAATAACAGCGGATATAGCTGCCAGCCATTGTTTTCCTTTGGTGCTTCAGGATCCTCTAAGTATACCACAAGATCGCTCTTAAAATTCCCCCAGGGGGGGGGGGGGGAATATATATCACATCTATATGACCAGACTGAAGAATTGTAAACTTTCCCAATGCCACCCTTAAGTCACTTGTTTGCATAATATGGGATTTCCTGTGCGGGGCTATGAACTTGTTGGAGATCACATGACAATGTAGTTTTAGTTATGTAAACCTTAAGTAAAGTCCTTAAGCCCGAGAGAAGACCTGTGTACTGGAGTGTGAAGATACACATATGTACAGCTGTACTCTTGTCATTGGTATTGAGTGCATGTACCCTGGACACCATACTTTTAACATGCCTATATGTGATATTTTAAGACCCTCATACTTCCATTTTATACATAAAAAAAAGCAGGTATCTAAATTTAAATAACTTGCTTTCTCTTAATTTAGAGTGTAGTGATTCTTAATATGAAATACATTGCCTGTTGAGCTTAGATATTGTCTGTTAACTGGCACAACCCTTAATGGGGTTGTCTGGGCATAAAAAAAGTATATTTGCAGGGTTGCATAAAAAGAAGGTATACTCACCTCCCTGCAGCTGAAATACAGACAATCCTGGTCTTCTCTAATCATCACTACTTCCTGGTAACTGATGATGTGCACAGGAAATGTCCTACTTGGCCAATCACTGATTGAGGAAGGACACTACTACAAGACGGATAGTTCCTGCAGGAACAATCAGCGTCATTAGCTACCATAAGTGATGAGGGGACACTGGGAGCATTGGGAAAGGTATGTATAACTTTTTTTTTTAATACCACCTTGCCCCAAGTATCACTTTTTTAATGCCCAGAAAACCCCTTTTGAGTATTAGGTTCACAAAGAAGATAAGACCATGAGGGTTGGTAAAAACCAATTCTGTGCCCCAGATACATCTAAACATACTTAACAACCATAAAAAAAAGATATTAAAAAGGAAAAAATGCTATATATGAGATAAACTATGTTCACACATTGGGATTTGGCAGCCTTCTTTCTGGACAGCTGTCATTTGCTATTGAAGGACACAAATAATGATCATGATCATTATTTGCGGCCTTCATTTACAAATGACAGACGCAAAACCCCAATGTGTGAACATAGCCATAAGCTGTATATGAGATTGCAGCAATGCATCATGAATATATTGGATACCAAAGGGTTAAAGGTATATTCTTATCACCTAAACATTTTCAGGTGATAGGGAATCCAAAAAGATTTGTAGTTTGGCCCATTGGTGTCCCTGTACTGTTGACAGCTCCAAGCTGATCTTCAGGAGTGGTAAGTATGTACTTTAAAGGCAATCTGTCAGCTCCTGAGCCCTACCTAAGATACTGACAGTGTGCTGTAGCTGGCAGTACCCTAGTAAGCATGGTACTTTTTGGTAATTTGTCTGTGCAGTGGATTATGCACAATCTCATGTCTCCTACTGTAATGAAAAGTCAAACAGGAGTTGTTTGTGCCACACTCTGACAAGCCTCACCTCTCCTTCCTCCTCCCTCTTTTTCATGAATATTCAATGCTGCCTGGCCTCCTGCTCGCTCAGCTGTCGGTGCCGAGTTGATCTCTTGGCAGATGAAAAGAACCTCCAATGGTATTTTTTTTGCCATGACATATATACTAAAGAAGAGAACCGAGCACTTTTGATACTCTTGATACATGATAGTCCACCCTGCAGTCTGGAATTGCCTCTTTTATATCATTGATATGTATATTGTATATACTTAATAAAATTAAATAGATTTGTGATCCATATTTACTGTGGCTATGTTTAGTCAATGGATCTCCGTGGTTAATAGGAGGACATTTACTAAGAGACTGAAAGTCATATTTTGTCCGCTGGGACTGTTGTTTACATATATCTGCAGAAAGCAAAAGAAGAACAGAAATCAGTAATAGTTATCTTGTTCCCTTTAAAATACCAATGTTGAAAGTATCTGCAAATCATTCTGGGCTGTCATACTAACGTGTAAAAAATGTGGGAACAATTATAGTGGAAATAATTAGAGACAGTTCACAAATGTATCCTGGGCCCCTATGTAATTGGTCTGTAACAGGGACTCCTAATTATGTGGAACTAATAGGCCATTTAATTCTCGGATTGTACCCTCTTTAACTACAATTTCCATCATGCCTGGACAGCCAAAGCATTAGCTTTGGCTGTCCAAGCATGATGAGAATTGTAGTTTTGCAACAGCTGTAGGGTCGAAAGTTCCCCATCCCTGCTTTAAGGACACATTGAATGTGGCCTAAAGGACCAGGCTAATTTTCATCTTTTTGCATTTTTTCCTCCTGGCCTTTTAAGAGGGGTTTTTGCTCCAAAATTTTTAGTTTTCAACGGGCATCATATTCGTGTAGATTGGACATTTTAATCGCTCTTTATTATTTTTTTCTGATATAGCATGTAACATAAATTCAGCAATTCTGGTGAAAAAGGAGAGGAGTGAGTTAAACTTTTATTGAGGGAGGGGCTATGTCATATATTTTACTCTTTTTAAGTCCCCGTATGGGATTATTACATTCATTCATTGCATTACTAACACTGGTCAATGTATCGCCGTCACGTAACAGGGGCTCCGTCAAGTGACTAGATTGGCGGCTCCACTGCTGTGTGTGGCGTGTGATGTCACTGGTGAGCGACGCTGTCGGCTACAGCTGTCACTAGACATGTGGACTCTCCTATCAGGGCGTTATGTATGTATTAACATGTAGTGGAAAGTGTCAGCTCACAGATAGTAACCTCTCTGGTGCCCGGACTCACATATGGCTCGATGCGTGGATATACAGTACTAAGGAAGAAGTCCAACAATCCAGCACTTGGCAAAGAAGTTTCTCATTTATTCCATAATATTATAATAGACAGCAGAACACCAACAGGCAGTGACCCCACAGATTAGACGCGTTTTGAGCGCATGCGCACTCTTGTTCACCTAGTGCCTCCCCCTCATTACCTTCCTTAAATAGTCACCATACAGGTGTACATACAAGTGAATAGAGGAATACAATTAAAAGAACTAATTACAAATGCTGTGAACATATGGACAAGACATGCGGTTGGTTACTTAAATAAGGAATGGAAGCAAAAGAGTTAATGCACCATATAAAGACACAAACACGAACATGAACATAAGCATAAATGAATATACTTTTGCCATAATAATTAAATGGATACATTTCAGATGTCAAACACACTTCTGTGCGGTAATAACTGAACTATGTGAATAGTGTCTTAACTGCATTCGAGCAGAAACTTTATGTAAATGGCTGTTTCAATGTGTTCATGTTTATTATTACACATGTGTGTCAACAAACGTGTGTTTGTGAAATGGTGCATAGACATAAAGAATGTAAGAAGGAAAAATAATAATAATATTTACATGTCCGCTAATAAGGAATATACCATAATTTGTTAATAGTGATACATAAATTCCTTACGTACATTCATTCCTTCTGGTGCTCTGGTGCCCAACTTAAACTGCCAGTATGCCTCCCGATTTCTAAGAATTTTTTCAGTATCCCCTCCTCTGATTTTCGGGGTAATTTTTTCAATGCCATAGACCAGGGGTACTCAACAACTTTTAGTGAAGGTCCACTTACCGGGGTCTATTGTCAGGTGAAGGTCCGAGCTGAACATCAGTAGGAAACGTGTTTTGTTACTTTGTCACAAACGTTCAACTATTTATATACAGAATTGCTGCTTATTAGCGGGAAAATTGGCATTTTTTTCTCTCTCACCAGCCCTTTGATATTAGGTACAAAGGGGGTGACTGCCCTGGTAGTATATAGCCCCCCTGTTGCTCCCCCAGTAGTGTATAGCCCCTCCTGTGCGCTCTCCTTCAGTAGTATATAGCCCCCTGTTGCTCCCCCAGTAGTATATAGCCCCCCTGTGCGCTCTCCCCCTGTAGTATATAGCCCCCTGTGAGCTCCCCCCAGTAGTATATAGCCTCCCCGTGCGCTCTCCCCCTGTAGAATATAGCCCCCTGTGAGCTCCCCCCAGTAGTATATAGCCCCCCTGTGCGCTATCCCCCTGTAGTATATAGCCCCCTGTGCGCTGTCCCCCAGTAGTATATAGCCCGCTGTGAGCTCCCCCCAGTAGTATATAGCCCCCTCAGTAGTATATAGCCCCCTGTGAGGTCCCCCCTGTAGTATATAGTCCCTGTGCGCTCCCCCCAGTAGTATATAGCCCCTCAGTAGTATATAGCCCCCTGTAAGGTCCCCCCTGTAGTATATAGTCCACCTGTGCGCTCTCCCCTTGTAGATGCTCCCCAGACAGAAAAAAAAAATAACAAAAACAACTCACCTAGCACCTCGTTCCCCGCTGCGGCTGTCTTCGTCTCTTCCCGTCGGTCCGGCCCCCGGCTGATACGCGCTCTGTAGGGATGTCCCAGGGATTCCACAGCAGAGCGCGCATCAGTGACATCAGCGTACGCCGCCGGCCTGCACTTCCGGGAAGGACAGGCCGGCAGCATACACTGAGGTCTGTGGTGCGCGCTCTGCTGGGGAATCCCCGGGACATCCCCAGAGAGCGCGTATCAGCCGGGGGCCGGACCGACACTGCCCCCAGCCCCACAGGCATACTGACATCTAAGGACAGTACGCCTATGGGGCGGGAGGCAGTGCGGTGGGGAGCGGGACGGACCGGATCCGGGGCGGTTAGGAGGTCTGACCAGGGGTCCGGACAGCTGGCCTCCGCGGTCCGGGTTCGGACCGCGGTCCGCCAGTTGAGGACCCCTGCCATAGACAGTTAAACCATCGCATCTACCACCATGGCAGTGTAAAAAATGTGCAGAGGCACCTGATTTGTTACGTAATGGATTACCAGTTATGTCATTGAGGTGTTCTAACGTGCGAATTTTCATTTTACGTGTGGTACATCCCACATATTTAATGTTGCACAATGAACACTCAATGACATAAATGATATTGGTAGAATTGCAATCCATCCTTTGTTTGATGAGAAATTGTTTGTCATTGGAATTATTGTAAAATGTAGTACATGATTTGACATATGTGCATGTTCTACAAGGATAACCTCCACACTTGTAAAAACCATGTTTTTGTAACCAAGTGGGAGTCCTTTTCTCAGTCACAATAAGACTAGGTGACAACAAGTCTCCAAATGTTTTAGCTCTATTGGGAACAATGGCGCAACCCTGCGCTAGTATTTCTGCCAGTTTGGCATCCTCCATCAAAATGTGAATATGATTTTTTATTATGTATTTGATTTGATTAAACGCAGGTGTGTATACCATGGAAAGTACTGGTTTAGACATACTTTTTCTGGAGCGAGATGTATTTTGTTTAGGTGTTACTAACATGTCACGGCTTTTTATAGATACTATGTGTTTTGCTCTATTGAGATAATGGTTTGCATATCCTCTTCTTTTCAGCCTCTGTTCCAACATTGCGGTTTCTTTAAGAAAAACCTCGTTGTTCGTGCAATTCCTCTTGAGCCTGGTTAGCTCACCCACAGGAATTGCACGAATTGTATGTGCTGGGTGATTACTATCTGCCCGCAATACAGTGTTGCCCGATATGGGTTTGTGATATGTGGAGAATTGTATGCTACAAGAAGGTGTACCCTGTACCTGTAAGTCCAAGAATTCAATTGTTTCCTTTTGTAAATTATAAGTGAATTTTAAGTTATAATTATTAACTTAACAAAAATACTCCACAAACAATGGTACGGGAGATACATCTCCATTCCAAATGATAATGACATCATCGATGAATCTCCCGTACCATTGCAAGTGTGAACAAAAAGGATTGGCACTAGAAAAAACAAAATGTTCCTCCCAAAATTACATAGTCAAATGTGCTAGTGAAGGGGAGTGTCTAGCTCCCATAGAAATTCCGCTTCGTTGTAAAAAAAATTTTCGATTAAACATAAAAAAATTGTGGCTAAGTAAGAAAGATCTAACTTCAAGAATGAACTCATTTAGGTCTTTATGTCGTTATTTATGTATTACCTGCTAGGCTTTTTGTTTATTATTTGTCTTATATGCTAATCACAGGTGTGTGTGATACACTGCTTCATGCCCCAATGAGTTAGGGACATGTCTTATGGTCCGGAACAATTACACGGAACGATTATCGTTCGAATTTGCACGATAACGATCGAATTCAAACGATAATCGTACGTGTAAACGCTGCGAACGATCAAACAACGAGCGAGAAATCGTTCATTTTGATCTTTCAACATGTTCTCAAATCATCGTTGGTCGTTGGCAAAAAAAATCGCAGATCATTCCGTGTAAACAGTCTTTCACTGATTTAACCTATGTGCGAGATAGGCTTAAGCGATCGCAAAACGATTTTTCCGTACGATATATCGTTCGGTCTAAATGCTGATCGTTATAAAAAAAAAATTGTTACTTCGAAATCGTTAATCGTGCTGTAAGGGGTTAAGCCGAAGGACACACTCTTACTTTCGCCCCCCGGGCCCCCTGCCTGCATGGGCCCCATAGCAACTGCCTACCCTGCCTCTATGGTAGCTACGCCACTGACCCACAGTCATTGACAGCGGCATCACTCGTGCACCGTGGGGTATGTGGTAGGCGGCTGTCTAGGGCGAGGGGTTAGTATGTGTATGTGGTAGACCGCTGTCTGGGGAGATGAGTATGTGGTAGGTTGCTGTCTGGGGGAAAAGAGGGTGCAGGGGAAAACCAGACCACCCTTACTGCACGGGCCGCATACCAGTTGCATGGTCAGCCTTCATGGTAGCTACGTCACTGCCTTTAAGGAATAATTTAGTGTTATATCTATATAACTGCTCTAGGCTATTTAGTTTCTTTAGATTATTTATTCTTTAAAATATTATTTATCACCATGTTTTCTATTTTAATACCTATGGTAGCTATACTTCAGATATAGACTCTTTCATAGACACTCACACATAGGATAGAGCCTATTTCTTGGGATAGATTCACATCTGTCTCCATGGCTCCTTTTAGAACCTCCATTGCAGAATATGTACAAATGATTGGACAAATATTGTTGCCTGCAGCCTTTTTTGTCAGGTCAAAACCTACCAGGTAAGCAGACAGTACAGCAGAAACCTTTCAAGTCAGTGGGGTCTCTTGGGATCGATTAGTGCCCCTTATGCAGTGGCTCATCTGGCTCTATTCACCGCTGCCAAACCCAATCTATGATGGAGAGCCTAAACAGAGCCAATGCAGATGTGAACGTAGCCTAACCTGTTATAAGTATATCCTGTAGTCATCAACTAAATGTTCTTTTCTTAATATTCCAAAACTGTCCCCAATGACTCTTATCGGATTGGGATAATAATGTCATCTTTCTAAGAATTGGGCTTTGGGATTTGTCATTACCTTCTTGGTTTTTTTTTTCCAGGGAATTATCACTATATATTCTTTTTCATTATAGCCTGGCAAATACTCTGGCTGACGCAATCTAAGTTTTTAAATCATTAAGAAGAATCAGACATCATAGAGGAAGTAAGGATCTTACCAATACTTAAAGGACAACTCCAGTGGATTTTTTTTTTCTTCCGGCAATTAAAATACATTACAGAGTTATATAACTTTGTAATGTGTTTCAAGTATCCCCTTCCCTGTCCCCCCTCCCCCATATCAATTATTTTGCAAACAATGGTTGTTACTTTTAGTTGTGCATGCACAATTCTTTTTCAACATCCTTTCACCGTCTTTACTATTAACCTCAATGGACCTTCAAAAAAGAACCTTCAAAAAAGAACTAGAATAACGTACCAACAGCCGTCACTGTAACGGGCACAAAAACCATGAAATGACGAATATCACTTTCAGAGGAAAAACAATACAGAAAAATCATCATGTGAACAATTGTCAAAGTACAAGCATTTCCATTTTAGTCCATATTGGCCATTACAATTGGTTAACCTGGTCATAGATATTCAGTAACAATAGGACAAACAATCTCTGAACATATTGTCAGAATGGAACACACAACCAGACAGTGGGCCCTGATCTGAAACCATCCACTGTCCCTGCCTAATTGCCTCAGTCGACCCTAGGTGGTCGCGGACAACCACAAAGACGTTCCCTGCACTACGTACGTGGAACACAAAACACGACGGACAGACAAAACACAATAAAGAGTAGTGAACTAGCCAGGTCAAACCGCATGGGCAACGCAGTACAAAGTCAGCAATACAGAAGAGTAGTCACGGGTCAGGCGGGGCGTCAGAATAACGAGTCGAGCAGTCAGAAGGGATTAGGATGGGAAACGTGGGACTAGACAAGGGGGAGCTGGGACCAGGAGTTAACCTAATAGCCAGCGATCAGTAAATGACCACTGGCTCTTTAAATACAGGACCAGGAGCCCAGACCAGAATGTGATTGGTCCGCACTCCTGAGTCCTGATCAATACACATGTGTAGGCTGCAAGCCAGGTGGCAGCGGCGTCTGCCACTCAACTTGAGCCTGATACTACTCAGCTGAGCGTACAGCGCTCAGCTGAGCCGCCGCACATCATCAGAGCCTGCGGCGTCCCCGGTAACCAAGGACGCCGTCGGGTCTCCGTGATGTCACCCGGCCCTGGAGAGGAAGGCGGTGCTGCGCTCCAGCCGGGACAGACGTGGCTGGTGCGCGATCAGGTAAGTACCTGACACATATCTTGAGAACTTTCTTTCCTAAAAAGATCATTCATGGATGAAAAAACTTTCCTGAACTAAAACCTTTTGTCCATGGGTCCATTTACATGGAAAGATTCTCTGACAGATTATCTGCCAAAGATTTGAAGCCAAAGCCAGGAATGGATTTTAAAAGAGGAGAAATCTCAGGCTTTCCTTTATGACCTGATCTCTGTTTATAGTCTGTTTCTGGCTTTGGCTTCAAATCTTTGGCCAGTGATTGGCTGAGCGGCCTATCAGCTGAGACAGGCCGCTCTGAAGCTAGAGCGCGCGGGACCCAGGGAGAAGCACAAAGGAAGAGGAGCCCTGCCACCTGGACAGGTAATGTATGCAGTTTATACAAGAGCTGCAAGCACATCGGTAACGATGTCCCTGCAGCCCTTGTTAAAAGATTATCGGGCCGTGTAATAGGCCCAGTAAACGAGCACCGATCTAGCAGATTGGCGCTTGTCTACAGGTATTATCGGGCCCTCATCGGCCCATGTAATACTACCCTTAAATTTTCCCATTGAATGATCGCTGGCTGATATTGTCCATATGCATCACAGCATTAGGCTGTTCCCACACAGTTTATTTGGTCAGTATTTGAAGACATCAGCCATTGTTTTAAAATAACAAATTATTTTTAAAAATGGTGACCATCCACTCAATTTCAACAGTGTGTGAACAGAGCCTTCCTGTGTTTTTAATTCACTCCTGGTTTTGGTTGCAAAATACTGAGCAAAAATATTGTGTTGGAACATAATCTCAAAATGTAAGGAATGTTAGAAACTATATAGACTAGTCTTCTGCTAATCCGTTTATTATCTAATAAAAGTAACAATTCTGCTGCAGGACAATAGAATGGACATGTAGCTGCAACAGCTGAAGTTATGTTCTAGAGCTACACACTATAATGGCAGGTTTAACCCCTTCAGGACCGGGCTAACTTTTGTTTTTGCGTTTTCGTTTTTTCCTCCTTGTGCTTAAAAGGCCATAGCAGTTGCATTTTTACACCTACAGACCCACATGAGCCCTTATTTTTTGCGCCACTAATTGTACTTTGCAATGACGGGCTGAATTTTTGCATAAAATATGCTGCGAAATCGGGAAAAAAAAATATTTTTGTGCGGTGAAATTGAAAAAAACACAATTCTTTTTCTTTGGGGGGGGGGGGGGGGGCTTCGTTTTTACCCCGTGTGTCCTATGGAAAAACTGACATGTTATGAATGTTCCTCAAGTCGTTACGATTACAACGATATGTAACATGTATAACTTTTATTGTATCTGGTGGCCTGTAAAAAATTCAAACCATTGTTAACAAATATATGTTCCTTAAAATCCCTCCATTCCCAGGCTTATAGCGCTTTTATCCTTTGGTCTATGGGGCTGGTTGAGGTGTCATTTTTTGCGCCATGATATGTACTTTCTATCGGTACCTTGATTGCGCATATGCGACTTTTTGATCGCTTTTTATTACAATTTTTCTGGGTTTGATGCGAGCAAAAATGCGCAATTTTGCACTTTGGGATTTTTTTGCACTTACGCCATTTACCGTATGAGATCAAGAATATGATAAATTAATATTTAGGGCGATTACACACGCGGCGATAGCAAACATGTTTGTTTATTTATTTATTTTTTATTTATAAAATGGGAAAAGGGGGGTGATTCTGACTTTTATTAGGGGAGGGGGCTTTTTATTATTAATGACACTTTATTTTTAACTTTTACACTTATACTAGAAGCCCCCCTGGGGGACTTCTAGTATAAGTGCACTGATGTCTCATTCAGATCTATGCTGCATAGATATGCAGCATAGATCGATGAGATCGGCACTCGTTTGCTTCCGGCTGCAGCCGGAAGCAACCGAATGCCAAGCCGGGATCAGTGCCATTACGGCACAGACCCTGGTCGGCACCAGTCACGGAGATCGCTCCTCCGTGATAACGTCACGGGGGAGCGATCTCCCCACTAGACACCAGGGATAAGCTGCTCTGAAGTCTTCAGATGCAGCTGTCAACTTTGAAAGCTGCATCTGAAGACTTAATTAGCGGGCACGGCGATCGGACCATGCACGCTAATAGCCACGGCCCCGGGCTACATGCGGCACCCGGGACCGCGGCGGTTCAGAGCGGGGTCGCCGCGCAGCCCCGCTCCGAACGCCCCCACCCACGCGAGGACGTACAGTTAGGTCCTCGTGCGGGAAAGGGTTAAAAAAAAAAATATATAGAAAAAAACAATAACAGCAACAGGGTTTTTCACATTATAAAAAATGTCATGTCATGAAAAGTCACAAGGATCTTTGCGCAGAGGGCCTGGACACCATATCATGTGCCAAATGTTTAACTAGCTCCAGTCACTTGGCTTCTTAGTAACCACAAACAATGCACAGTCACTTCACTTTTTTGACAGCAACTTAGAGATCAGTGGGTGTCCCAGCAGATAATGTGCTACAGTGTGACTTAATCCTTAGGTTAGGAAGTTCAGATAAAATCTGCAGCATAACCTCTATTTTTGATCTGTAGAAACTGGTGCACTTGACAGCTGCATCTGAAGACTTACTGCAGCCGTTCCCTGGTGTCTAGTGGGGAGATCGCTCCCCACCCCCGTGACGTAGTCACGGAGGAGCGATCCCCGCGTCTGGTGCCGGCTGGGGTCTGTGCCGTAATGGCGCTGATCCCGGCTGGGCATTCTATTACTTTTGGCTGCAGCAGCCAAAAGCAATAGAACACTGATCTCATCGATCTATGCAGTATAACTATGCTGCATACATCTCTATGAGAGATCAGTGTGCATATTCAGGGGGGCTTCTAGTATATGTGTAAAAAAAAAAAAAGTTGTATTATTAATAAATAATCCCCTCCCCTAATAAAAGTTTGAATCACCCCCCTTTCCCCATTTTATAAATAATAAAAATAAAATAAACATGTTTGGTATCGCCGCGTGCGTAATCGCCCTAAATATTAATTTATCACATTCTTGATCTCGCAAGGTAAATGGCATAACCGCAAAAAAATTCCAAAGTGCAAAATTGTGCATTTTTGGTCGCATCAAATCCAGAAAAATTTGTAATAAAAAGCGATCAAAAAGTCGCATATCAAGGTACCGATAGAAAGTACACATCATGGCACAAAAAATGACAGCTCAAATAGCCCCATAGACCAAAGAATACAAGCGCTATAAGAATAGAGCGATTTTAAGGAACATATATTTGTTAACAATGGTTTGAATTTTTTACAAGCCATCAAATATGGCCTTTTAAGCACAAGGAGGAAAAAATGAAAACACAAAAACCAAAATTAGCCCGGTGCAGAAGGGGTTAAAGGAGGACTATTAGCAGGTTACACAAATTTAACCTGCTGATAGCCCCTATAGCGCCCGGGATGCTGAGGAGGAAGGTGTGTGCTGTTAGCCGGGGTAAACTCTGCTCCAGAGCACCGTTGGGAGCATGGCCCCACCCCTTCCATTTATTATCATTAGAAGGGGCAGGCCGGATGACGCAGAAGTACTCCTAACAGTGATCCAGAGCAGAGTTTACCCAGACCAAAAAGCGTGGGACCGACACAGAGAAGGAAGGTAAAGCCCCTATTACACGGGGCACTGTCAGCGCTCGTTTGCTCCTTATTCCCCGCTCGCTGCCGCCGCTATTACTCAGCAGCAAGTGGGTGAGTACAGGGGTGGCCGAGGAGAGCTTCGGAGAGGCTGCCAGGGTGATTGCTTGATTGTCCAGGCAGCCCATGGAGGATAGCGGCGGTCTGCTGCCGCTACTCCTATTCCATGGAGCAACGGCAGCAGATCGCTGATATCATAGTCTTTTGTCTTTCAACATGTTGAAAGACAAACAACAACAACGATCAGCTGACATAGTTCATGTCGGCTGATCGTTGCCTTCTATTACACAGGACGATTTGCGTCCGTAACAGATTATATCGGCAAAATACGGTCGATAATCCTTTCGTGTAATAGGGCCTTTAGACACATATGTTCCTCCTCCGCGTCCCCGGTGCTATAGAGGTCAATCAGCAGGTTAGATTCATCTAATCTGCTGATAGTTCCCATTTATTTTGTACTTTACTAGGCCTTTGGTTTAATTCTATATAGAACACTTTTTAATGAAAACATACTCCACGGTAAGCAGCATAATAGGAACCAAATCTGGAATGTGGTCTACAAAATCAAGAAGTGCCTCAACTCTGAGAATCCGTCAATGGGGAAAACACAATCATATTCTTAAAATTGGGTCTGCATAGAAGTTTGCATTTGCAAATGATATAAACTTTGTAGGGGAACTTTGTCATGTGAGAAAAAGTAACCAAGATGTGAAAAACTTCAAAAACCATTAGAAGTTTTCCCTAATAAACTTCCTTTGTTTGCACATTCTCTTTCACATTTCAAATTCCAAATTCCACTTTTCAAATTCCAAATTCCACCAACTTGTCAAACTATATAAATTGGCAGAAATTCTTTTTTGTCATTCAAAAATTGTATCCACAAAATGTACTGTTAAGCGCTTAGCCCGGACTGTAATTGCGGCAAGGATTGTCTCATAGAAGTTTGTAGGAGCGTTCGTAATTTTTGTGGATCCGTAATTTTTCAGAAAGAAACGTCTGTAATGTGCACAAATCCGTAAAAAATGCGAATGAGTAATCATCTTTCAACTATCGCCTGCCCATTTTTTGCTGATCTACAATAAATATGGATGCATTATGGCAGAATTTTTGGAGGATTGCTGGCGAAGATTGCGGATGATTGCAGACATCATATATGATCCTGAAAAATGACTGAAAGTGAATCTGTACCCACAATCTGTCCTCCCCAAACCACTTGTACATTCCGATAGCTGCTTTTAATCCAAGATCTGTCCTGGGGTCCGTTCGGCAGGGGATGCAGTTATTGTCCTAAAAACAACTTTTAATCCTGCAGCGCTGTGTCTAACGGCTGGGGCTTACATCCGTCCTTCCTCCTCACCCTTCCTCCTCTCTAGCGGAATCAATTCTTTAGGCTTAAAAAAGATCTGCTGCGGGACATTCGTGCATAAATTCTACCATGTGAACACAGAGCATAAATCCCATTGAACACAATGGGACACTGCTCTGTACATATTTTACGGGCGGATTAGTTGCTGAGCGAGTGTTTGCTCGTCTGTAGACTGATAGCTGGCTCTGTTACACAGGGCGATATCTACCTGATTCAGCAGATAGTCGCTTCATGTAATAGAGCCTTTAGCAGTGCAGGTAGAGTTGATAATGCTTGCATACACAATCTTTGCATAGCATTGAACATGTGAAAACATTCCCCTCTTATCTCCTGCATGCTTACATCATTTTATCTAATTCTAAGAGCAAGGAGGATGGCAGGATACAACGTGAATCCTATTATCAGCTTGTAAAGATGGTGTTTATACAGTATCAAAGGAGCTTTGTGAGATTAGAAAAATGTTGACATCCTGGGCTGTGCCTATTATTGCAGCTAAGACCAATCCAATTGTACTGCTGTCAGCGCAGGCTGCCATGACACAACCAGGAAGGGAGCAGAGAGGACAGAGACAATGAGCCCTGTGCTTGGCCCCACCTAGCTGTCCCTATTTACTTGCCTGAAGATAACCATAGGCAGCTGCAAGCAACTCAGCGATGTTCCCTACCCTGTGCCATAGGTGTAAACACAAAACAAGACAAGACAGACAAACACCAAGGGATGGTTGTACAGCACGGGGTTAAAGGCAAAGTGGTAAAAAATCTGAATCCAAAGAATCGTCAGAGTTACGAGAGCAGAAATCAGATAAGCCAGATACAGAGATACAGGATGACAGCACGCTCAGACAAGAACAATAGCACTAGAGTCTGGGTTAGTGAACTATTTATGGGATGCCAGGAGCCTGGTGTGACTGGTGCGGACCCTGACATCCCAGCCACACATAGAAAAGAACAGTAGAACCAAGATTGGCAGAGAAGGATGTCAAACAAGTAGCAAAACCCAACTTAACGGTTTGAAGGCCAGAGAAAGCTTAGCAGGGGAAGAGATGGGTGTGGTGGGGATTCAACTATTACAGCAGAGAGAATAGAACTGTGGTCAGACTAGTGTACATGAGAAACATAAAAGCACAAGATCACAGTAGAAAACACCTTCTCTGCCAGCTGGACGATAGCACAGAAGTCTAAACAGGTGCGGATGTTACAACAACCTGCTGATTCAATGTGTTATAGGATACAACACTCAAAATATGTACAGTATTCCTTCTCAGATGTAAGTGAAATCTGTAGTTTTGCTGCTTAATGATGAATAAGCCACAAAAAAAATAAAACAATGCAAGTGCCTAATGATGATATGTAAAATGGTAACATCTGTTGTGTGACACGCAATTGGCCAATATCTACATAATATCATAAATCGAGTAATATGGTAAATTGTCAACCAATCTCAGACAGCTTCTTATATTGTGTAATTTCACATAGGATTCCACTCAATAGAAAAACAGTGTTGGCCTATGTGCCCAGAATGTGTTTTTAGGTAAAATAATGGCTATTATTGTATAATGGAGGGCGTAAATATATATCATGATCATTATTAAAGCGACTCTGTACCCACAAAAGAGCCTTTTAATCCAAGATCTGTCCTGGGGTCTGGCAGCCCTGTGTCTGGCAGCCCTGTGTCAAATGGCCATGGCCTAGAATATCTGTGCCCTAACTTTGCACCACCCCTCCTCCCCACCCTCTTCATCATTAGGAATGCTCCTAGAACATTTTCTCCTTTCTCAACATTGCCTTAACAAACCAGCCCATGTGCCTGGGGCATTCCTAATGATGAGGAAGGCGGGGAGGAGAGACGGAGAGGTTGTGCCAGCCTAATGCATACACAATCTAGGCCACGGCAGTTTGACATAGGGCTGCCAGTTTAAAAGTTGTTTTTTAGGGTATATTCACACGGACGGGCTCGCAGCGAGATTCTCGCGGCGAGCCCGGCAGGTCCTGGCAGTTCCCATACACTACATACTTGCTGCGGTCTAAACGACCGCAGCGAGTATGTAATTATACCGCCCTTAACCCCTTCTGCTCCCCCGCTGTAAGCATACTTTACCTGTCCTTGCTGCACGGGTCCGGCGTCCTGCTCTCCTGTCCGGCCAATCAGTGGCTGCGGCTGGGCAACACACTAATTGGCCGGACAGGAGAGCAGGACGCCGGACCCGTGCAGCAAGGACAGGTAATGTATGCTTACAGCGGGGGAGCAGAAGGGGTTAAGGGTTAATCTCGCTGCGAGCCCGCCCGTGTGAATATACCCTTAGGACAATAACTGCATCACCTGTCGAAAGGACCCCAGGACAGATCTTGGATTAAAAGCAGCTATCTGAAGGTACAATCGGTTTGGGGGGGGGAGGGTGTCAGATTGTGGGTACAGAGTCACTTTAAGGGCCGTCCTTATCAAACAATGGCCGTTTTTTCACCTGAAAACGATGTTGTAGGTACAAAGCCTCAAATCATAAAATAATATATTGAAAACATGATTTCAAATCATAACCATTATTAGTAATAAAACAGATCAATAACTTTCCTCCTTTTACTTTGAGATACCTAGGTTAGCATTGGAAATGTGTATTGGTTTTAGAACTTATATAATCAGTAAAAAAAAATCTTACAAAGAAATGATGTTCACACAATTTTTTGTTAATAAAAAATTCCATTCCATAATAAAATTTTAAAGGGGTTGTCCAGCGAAAAAATTTCTTTCAAATCATCTGGTGTCAGAAAGTTATATACATAGATTTGTAATTTACTTCTATTAAAAATCTCAAGTCTTCCCATACATATCAGTAGAGATGAGCGAACCAGCCAGATTTCTGGTTCGTATGAATCAGAAATCTCGGCGGCTGACTCCCGCTGTCTGTTCCCTCCGTGCAGCGGGTGGATACATCGTAAGGTTTGCTCATCTCTACTTATCAGCTGCTGTATGCCTTTCAGGAAATGTTGTTTTATTTAAATTCAGAGTGCTCTCTGCTGACATCTCTGGCTGAGACAGGAACTGTCCAGAGCAGGAGAGGTTTTCTATAGGGATTTGCTACTGCTCTGGACAGTTCCTGACATGGACATGTCCGCAGAGAGCACTGTTTCTGAATTTAAATAAAACAACATTTCCTGCAGGACATACAGCAGCTTATAAGGATAGGAATACTTGATATTTTTTAAATAGAAGTAAATTACAAACCTATATAACTTTCTAACACCAGTTGATTTGAAAAAAACCAAAACATTTTTGCAGGACAACCCCTTTAAATCAACCCCTTTTCCCCATTTTATAAATAAAAAAATATAAATAAATGAATAAATAAACATATTTGATATTGCTGCATTTGTAAGTGCCCAAACTATTATTATAGTTATAAATTATCACATTCCTGATCATGCATGGTAAACAACGTAAGCGCCCCAAAAAATGCCAAAGTACAAAACTGCAGATTTTTAGTCACATCAAATCCAGAAAAATTGTAATAAAAAAGTTGCATATATGCAAGCAAGGTACCAATAGAGTGTACAGATCATGGTGGAAAAAAAAAGCATTATAAAATGGTAATAGAGCACTTTTAAGAACATTTTACCATAGGGTAACCAGCGTAAACAAAACGTCACTCCCCCTTAATGAAGTAAAATGGTTTTTTTTTGTTTTGTTTTTTTTTCAATTTCACCACGCAAATAATTTTTTTCCTGTTCCGCAGCATAATTTATGGAAAAGTTTAATTTGTCTTTGCAAAGTACAATTGGTGTCTCAAAAAATAGGGCTCATGTGGGTCTGTACGTGAAAAAGTGCTATGAACTTTTAAACATGAATAGGAAAAAGTGAAAATTGCCTCTGCTACCACCCTCTGGTCACAAGAAGGAGTGCAGATTTTCCTTCCTTTGCTATATTTTTTGTTTGTTAGGCTGAAGAAAGACTTCAGTCCATTCAGAACAGCCTGTTACCCTATATTGTTGATCCAGAAGAAGGAAAGAAATCTATGTGGTATGAGAAAATTTTCCTCATTTTCCTGAATCCAAATCTGGCAGTTAGAATCAATCCCTGGATCAATCACTTTTCTATTTAATACACTATTTATTACACTTCCAAGACCTAATGCACTCTTTTTTGAGTTCACCATTACCACTTCCTCTGGCAGAGAGCTCCATAGTCTCACTTCTCTTACAGTAAAGAATCCCCTTCGCTACCAGTGTAGAAACATTTCTCCTCTCCACCTGGAGCATGTCCCCTTGTTACATATATAGTCTTTGGTATAAATAGAACAAAGGAGAGATCTTTGTACAGCCCCAGATATATTTATACATAGTTATTGGGTTGGCCATCAGCTGTCTTTTTAAAAGCTAAAAACCCCTAACCCTATCTATGATATAACATGACCACAAGACATTAATATGTTGTGCATAGTATATGCACATAAGATAATTTCTGGGAATCAGCTATCAAATTGTAAGATCTAATGGTGCGTTTACACAGGCAGATTTATCTGACAGATTTTGGAAGCCAAAACCAGGAATGGATTTGAAAAGAGGAGAACTCTCAGTCTTTCCTTTATGACCCGTTCCCTGTTTATGGTCTTTCCCTGGCTTTGGCTTAAAAAATCTGCCAGATAAATCTGCCTGTGTAAACGCACCATTATAGCTTCCCATTTGTGAAGTACCCATGCCATTCCTCACTTTCTCAATTCTACATACAATAAGACTAGATAACTCCCCCTGGTGGCATTGAGAGAAATGTCTGGAAAGCCCTGACAGATTTCTAGGGAACTAATCTGATGGTATCTTGCACATCTGGTATGTGTTCCATGATTAATTTCATGCGATGCATCCCATCTACTGCGCTCTACAAGAGGAGCATTCTGTATGTTAACCCTTAGTGGTAAGCCAGATTAGTTTCTTATCACTATCGGGCAACACACTAGGGCAGTGTCGGACTGGAGTATCTTGGGGCCACCAGTAAATTTAATTCTAAGGGCCCACCCTACATATACAGATATACCCAGCGCTAAACCTTTCATATTACAACTTTGCACAACGCTGTGTATATGACCAGCGATGCTATCTCACTGCTAGTAATTTGTACATATGTATGTATATTTATGGTGGTGTCCATGTTGCTATGATTGGTGTCACTTGAAAAAACCTTTTGACAAACCTTGCAGATGTAGGGAAAAACCTTGCTTTCATGTTTTTTCTTCAAGATTTGAGTGTCCCTTTAACCCCTAGATGACTTAGGACATACCGGTACGTCCTGGAAGTCTGTGCCCAGACGACAATCAGCAGCCGGCACCTCACCGTTAATGACACACTGCAGCGCGCAATTAACTCCTTAAACGCTGCCGCCGTGGTGTTTAAAGGACAACTCCGGCGAAAATTTTTTTTGGCTTATTTAACACACATTACAAAGTTATATAACTTTGTAATGTGGTTAAATACCCGGTCTGGCCCCCTTCCCCCACTTTCCGACCCCCGACCCCCCACCCCGGAAGTTAAAGAATATATACATTACCTATTACGGTCGTCACGGTCCTCTTCTCTGGTGTCGGGTGATGTCAGAGCTGGGGGCGGTCCGCGTCTTCTTCCTTCTCGGCGTCTTCATTGAGAGTGAATGGGAGAGAAAAGGCTGCTGGTGCACATGCGCACCAGCAGCCTTTTCATTGGCTGGAGCGCATCACATGGCTTCCAGCTTGCTCAGCCCTGATTGGCTGAGCTTGCTGGAAGCCATGTGATGCGCTCCAGCCAATGAAAAGGCTGCCGGTGCGCAAGCGCGCTGGCAGCCTTTTCTCTCTCATGGACCCGGAAGAAGGAGACATCGCTGGACGGCGGACGCAGGTGACGGTGAGGCGGACGGCGGGCGAATGGAGTGGCGATCGTCACCGGAGGGATGGTGAGTATGGTGTCTGTGTGTGTCTGTGTTTTTTTTTTTTTTGGGGGTCCCGCCGGAGTTGTCCTTTAAGTGTAAGTGACAGGGGGAGTCCCCTGTCACTTACCGATCGAGACCCCCGCAGTGCGACTGTGGGGGTTCCGATCATTAACACGGACCGCCGGAGCTCTCTCACCTGCCTCTGTGCGATCCGATCGGCGCTGTGCGATCGATCACTGAGCCTGCACGGGAAGGCTCAATGAGCAGAGCGCAGATAACACTGATCAATGCTATGCCTATGGCATAGCAGTGATCAGTGTAAAAATCAAAGTAGTGTATGTCCAAAGGGACTTCAAATCCAAAGGGACTTCAAATGTGTAAAAAAAAAAGTTAAAATCACTAATACACTACCCCAAAGCCCCTCCCCCAATAAAAGTTGAAATCACCCCCCTTTCCCATTATATAAATAAAACATTTAAAAATAAATAAATAAACATATAATATACCGTAGCAATTGTCTGATCTATTAAAATATAACAAGCACCATTGCGAATGGCGTAGACGATTTTATGTTACATTATATACAAAAAAAATCAATAAAAAGTGATCCAAACGTCTGATCTTCACAAATATGGTATTAATAAAAACTAGAAATCATGGCAGAAAAAATGACGCCCCATACAGCCCCATAGGTGTAAAAATAAAACCGTTATAAGCGTCACAATAGGCCCATTTTATTAATATTTAATTGCCAAAAAAAAGGATTTTTATAAAAAAAAATATATATAACATTAGAAAATCTGTGTAACCTGCATATGGTTGTGTTCGGACTGACCTATAGAATAATGGTATCATATCGATTTTACCATATAGTGCATTACGTAGACACAGGAACCCCCAAATGTTACCATATTGCATTCTTTTTTACGATTTCACCAATTTATATCCTCATAAATAACAATTTTGGGGTTCCATCATACATGTTATGGTAAAAATGAAAGATGCCATTACAAAGTACAACTATTCCTGTAAAAAACAAGCCCTTACATGGCATTGAAGATAGAAAACTGAGAGTGCTAGAGCTCTTAGAAGGGGAGGAGGGAAAAACGAAAGCGCAAAGAACAAAATTTGCGCAGTCCACTCCTGGTTTTGGTTGCAATATGGGGACCACAATACTGGCTGAAATATACGTAGTGTGAACCCAGTAAGCTTTAAAGGAATTCTCTACAAATAAAATAAAAAATATAAAGAGCAGCAAATGTTATAAAATATATATTAGAAAAAAAAAAACAAACTTTACAACTATTATACATGAAAATATGTGCTGAAAAAATGTATGTTATGCCTACAATATACGCCACAGTTCACACTGTGTATTTTTATATACTTTATATAAGAAAGCTGAAAGTTACATATTCCAGGCGTATTGCTGGGTTGTGTCGATCGGATCCGTCAAAATGTTTGGGTTCAGTAACGTTATCTGAACCCAAACACTCAGCATTTGACTCCCAGCGACTACATGATTAGACTTGCAGCTTTCTGCTGGGTTCACACTGTGCGTTTATGATGCGATTTGGTTGGTAAACTCCCAAGTCTCTCAATAAGTTCACCAATCAAAATGCATGTTAAGAATGCATCTGATACACGCATTGTGTGAACACGGCCTTCTCCCAGAAACAGCTCCACTCCTGTCTATAGGGTGTATTTGCTATTGCAGCCAGCTCCATTGAAATGAATGGGGGAGATTTATCAAACATGGTGTAAAGTGAAACTGGCTCAGTTGTCCCTAGCAACCAATCAGATTCCACCTTTCATTCCTCACAGACTCTTTGGAAAATGAAAGGTGGAATCTGATTGGTTGCTAGGGGCAACTGAGTCAGTTTCACTTTACACCATGTTTGATAAATCTCCCCCATATGACTCCACCTGCAGCTTGTGGACAGGTGTGATGCTGTTTTTACAAGAAGACAACCAGGTTGTTCTGAACCTAGACCTTCTTCCTGCCCTTTAGGGATGGTCCGAACCAAGTTCGGTTCGGGTTCGTATGAACCTGAACTTTAGGAAATAGTTCCCGCTGTCGGCCCGCTCTGTGGAGAGGGTGGATACAGCGGGAGGACCGCCTGGAAAACTGGGATACAGCCATAACCATAGGCTGTATCCCAGTTTTCCAGGCGGTCCTCCCGCTGTATCCACCCGCTGCACGGAGAGGGCAGACATCGGGAATCTGATGCCAAGCGTTCGGTTTCATACGAACCCGAACCTCAGCAGTTTCGGACCATCCCTACTGCCCTTCTATGTACATACATGTCGATAATGCAGGAGGGTCCTATGGAGCAGGCTCATTATGGTCATGTTGGGGGTTGTAGTGCTTTATGTATAGCCAATAAAAGAATTGTATTATGGTATTGTCCAGTTGTCAGGTTATTTTGGGGGTTGTAGTGTTCTATGCAGAGGCTATAATAGAAATAGATTATGGTCATGTTAGGGGTTGTAGTGTTGTAGGTAAAGAGTATTATAGAATTTGTATTTTGCTCTCGGGCAGTGGTCGGGTCATGTTGGGGGTTGTGGTTTTCTATATAAAGGGCATAATGAAAATAGATTATGGTCATGTTAGGGGTTGTTATGTTCTATGTATACAGCATAATAATAATGTACTATGGTCACATTGAGAGTAGTAATGTTTTATGTTTTTACAGAATAAAACCGTGTTATATGTCCCAATAGGATTTCTGTACAGAAAATCTAGACGTTTTCCACACTCTTGACAAATCACACAGAAATTAGATATATATGCCCACATAATATGCACACACACACACACACACACACACACACACACACACACAATACACAAATCTAAACAAATGCATATTACATATATGCATAGATAATACACACACATATGCATCATACATACAGACTCACATAATATACATACTTCATGTCCACACACACAGATTTACCTCTGGTACAGGAAAGCACCAGGTACAGCTCACATGCTGTCAGATTTGAAGCTCCAGGGCCAGTCTGTGCAGGCTGCAGCCCCTCTTCCTCCCCTCCTCCTGTGTCCCAGCTGCCAGCAGCAGCACATAGAGCAGTTCACTAAGTGAATTTTATTTTTCACTACCTGGTCAACACCGGCGCAATTCCGCAATCAGTGCCAGTTTCTTCATGTGCACCAGCTCGCTTTATGCAGTGGAGGCTGGCCTGGCGCCCCCAGTGTAATGATATTCCCTTAGTGATGCGCCTCCATTAGGATCAAGCTTGGCCATGTCACCCAGCGGAGGGGATATCATTACACAGGGGTGTCGGGCCTGCCTCCACTGCATAGAGCAGGCTGGTGCATGTGAAGAAACTGGTGCTGATCGCGGGAACCAGACAGCGTTTTGAAAAATGGACCGTGCCACCCACTTTGTGCCGACCAGGTAGTGAAAAAATGATTCACTTAGCAAACTGGTACATTCACTTTAATCAGGATCTTAAAACATTTAGCCTAAGGGTATAAACACATACACCGTATATGCAGCGTATTTACTGCTGCGATACGCAGCAAATACGCAACAAATACGCAGCAGATTAGATCTAAATAACTGAACACAGCATCAAATCTGCACCATCAAATCTGCTGCAGATCTGCTGCGTATTTGCTGCGTATACGGTGTGTGTGTTTGTACCCTAAGGCTGGGTTCACACTACGTAAGTTTCCGGCCGTAGCGCGCTCCGTGAATAAGCGGCCGGAGATTTACATAGTTTGCCTACAATGGAAAGTATAGGATCTACGGCTGCACAGTTCACACTACGTATAAACTTACGCTCGGATCGTATGCGGCGCCGTAAAAAATGAACCAGACCATTGTTTCGGGACGGAAATGCTGTAACTTACGCCCGTAGCGTAAACAAGCGGTCCCGTGCGGAGTGGTGATTTCTTCATTTTTACACTTTGATTTGCCGATCCAAAAGTTTCTGTGGGGTGTCTGGGGCTAGCCGAAGATATCCAAGTAAAAGACCGCTGTCAGATCGCTACGTACGCTGCTCGGGAAGTGTACATAGATTACGGGTGTAAGTTCGCGGACCGTACGTAGCCGGTCGCAACTTGCGTAAATCCCGGCCGGAGTTTTACATGAAAAATATGCGGCCGGACATATACGTAGTGTTAACATAGCCTTAGGGTGCGTTCGCACCTACAGGATCTGCAGCAGATCTGCAGCAGATTTGATGTTGTGTTCAGTTATTTAAATGAAATCTGCTGCAGAAAATCAGCTGCAGATCCTGTAGGTGTGAACGCACCATAAGGGTACAAACAGGGGCGTAGCTAATGTCTCATGGGCCCTGGTGCAAGAGGTCAACTTGGGGCCCCCCTAAGAAAAAAGTCCCCTCTACCCTAAGGCTATGTTCACAAAGCATTAAAGTATGGCCGTTGTTGCCATCGGCAACAACGGCCGTACTTTGTACAGGTGGAACACTCCCTTTTTTTCTATGGGATCCCGGCCAGAGTGTACACACATCATATACCCTCCGGCCGGGATCCCATACAACGCTGCAAACAACTGACATGTCAGTTTTCTGCGGCCACAATTCAGTGAATTGCGGCCGCAGAAAGACCTGTCCGTTCACACAATGAAGTGAGCGGCTCCGGACGCTTGCTTCATTGTGTGCTATGAGGTGCTCTGATGTGGACACGCTGATGCGCCCACATCAGAACACTGCAGCCGGAAAGATGATCTGTGCAGAGATCGGCCATTCCGTGATCCGGCTGGATCACGGAACGGCTGGTCTCATACGCTGTGTGAACATACTCTAAAATAGTACAGATAAGTACAGATGAGCACACGGCAAATGCACCTCACACAGCTCAGTCCATAGTAGAATACAACATTTATAGGGCTCAGAGAATTGGGATGTAAGGTGATTGCTTCTTTCAAAAGAGTTGTGTCTTTGTTTTAGGCTGCTGCCACACACAGTTCTGTCACACACTGCAGTTTTGAGAGGGCGGGGGGCAAAAAGTATAATTTCTCCCACAATAAAGAGACCTCATAGAAGAAAAAATTGTAATGAAAGATACAAATTACTATGATGGGAACTGTTACTGTAATGTGTATGGCAGCTACAGTGTGCAGTGTCAGTGTATACTGCTGCCCTGTCCTTATATTCAGGAGCCAGGGTGAGAAGTCCTCTCCAGTAACCAGTCATAGTAACCAGAAAGTGATTGCTTTCCTAGCAATATTTTGTATGATAGGAAAACACTTTTTAAAGGCTGACTTCCACCTGCCTGGCTGTGTATAGGTGGTGTGAAATATTGAACAGAGGAAACTCCAAGTTTTCTGGTGCTGGACAAGTGGTGATCAATAAACCCCCGATGCAGCTGTTTATAGAGAATAAGAGATCATAAGTTAGGGCTACATGGAGATTTTCTGCAGCAGGGAGGGAACTGGAGGGGACAGGGAAAAAGTGGATCCATTCTGTAAACTCACTAGCAGCTGTACAGTACTTGTAGCTACTACTGAGGAAACTCACAATAAATCCCCCTTAAGAGCTCCGGAGCTGTGACCTCCTGCCCCTGTGTGTGTCTGCTCCAGTAAGGGGGAGGAAGCCTGATAAGGACAGTGTGCAGGAGCCCAGACAAACCTGACAGCCTGATACACAGCCCCCAAGCCCCCGACCCACTCACTCTGATGATGCTTCCTCCGCCCTCCGGTCCCGACAGCTGCTTATGAGGAGGTGAGTGCTGCACATGACCAGCCCCCTGCTTCAGTGGAGAGAGGAGGGGGATGTGCGATCCCTGACTCGTCCTGGTGAGGGTCCTCAGCTCTGCAGCCTGCCGCTGAAGACTGTCAGACATACAGGGGGCAGGGCCTCAGGCCCCCTATCGGCTCCAGCACTTCCTGTGTAGCGGCAGCAGCCTGCATCCATGGGTTTGTGGGATGCGAGCAGCTGCACAAGGTTGGTTAGATTGTGAATTGGCAAGGGGGGGGCGGCCGGGCCCCTCTGACTGGCGGGCCAGGTCACAACTGCGACCCTTGCGACCACTGTAGCTACGCCCCTGGGTACAAACCCACTTGCCGGATCTGCAGCGAGTCTCCTTGCTGCGTTTTTGCAGCGAGACTCGCTGCAGATCCCAGCCCTATACTTTTTGTCTTTACAGCCCTATACTTTTAGATTTTGTCTGCAGCCCTCCCCATTAACCCCCCGGCCGACGGACATTATACATTACCGGGTCCCCGTTCCTGCTTGCTTCGGGGCTCCCGATGTCTTCACGGCCCGCCCGGCCAATCAGTGCGCTGCAGCGGGGCAGCGCACTGATTGGCCGGGGGGAATGTGCCGGGAGCCGCCGAAGCAAGCAGGAGCGGGGACCTGGTAATATCCTGCCCGCCCCCCCTGCAGCCCCGATTGCCCCCGGCCGCATGATCGCCCCCCGCACCCCCCGGCCGTACGATAGCCCCCCGCAGCCCCGATCGCCCCCAGCCGCACACGATCGCCCCCCGCACTGGGGCGATTGGGGCTGCGGGGGGCGATCGCACGGCCGGGGGGTGCGGGGGGGCGATCATGCGGCCAGGGGGTGCAGGGGGCGATCATGCGGCCGGGGGCGATCGGGGCTGCAGGGGGGGTGGGCAGGATATACATTACCAGGTCCCCGCTCCTGCTTGCTTCGGCGGCTCCCGGCACGTTCTGCCCGGCCAATCAGTGCGCTGCCCCGACGCAGCGCACTGATTGGCCGGGCGGGCCGTGAAGACACCGGGAGCCCCGAAGCAAGCAGGAACGGGGACCCGGTAATGTATAATGTCCGGCGGCTAGGGGGTTAATGGGGAGGGCTGCAGACAAAATCGCAGCAGGGATGTACATCCCTGCTGCGAGTTTCTCTGCTAATGAAAGTATAGGGCTGGGATCTGCAGCGAGTCTCGCTGCAAAAACGCAGCAAGGAGACTCGCTGCAGATCTGGGTTTGTACCCTAAGGGTAGATTCACACGTACCATAACGCAGTGGATTTGATGGTGCAGATCTGCAGCAGATTTGATCTAAATAACTGAACACAACTGAACAAATCTGCACCTTTAAATCTGCTGCAGATCTGCTGCGGATCCTGTATGTGTATACGCACCCTTCGGCTATATTTACACATCCATAGTGCTGTCCGCTATCTCGAACCGGATTGCGGACAGCGCTTTGTGCATTAATAGTAGCATGAAATTCTCAGACCACTACATTATAGACAGACCTGTCCGTGTCCACACTAGGATATGCCCATTGATCGCACCCTATTCAGGGATCCGCAAAAATTGCGGCTGTGTGAATAAGCAAATAGAACCATGGGCCCTAGAACTGTCCATATTGCGAAGCCGCAATTACAGACACATTTTGCAGATGTGTTAATGAGGCCTTGTGGAGGCGGGGCTAGGGACAGCACAGCTTTATGGCTAGGGACAGCACAGCTTAGGGGCTTATTCCACGGAGCGATAATCGCTCCGTGGAATAAATACAACGATCGCTCCGTGGAATAAATACAACGATCAGCCGATGACAACGATCATCGGCTGATCGTTGATATAGGTTCGAACCTATAATTGTCGGGAGCCGACCGCGCTTCGCTACGTGTAATAGCGGTGTGCAGCCAGCAACTGACGATTTACCTTACCTATCCAGGCTGCATGGCTCCTTTTGTGGTCTTCTTCTCCCCTGGTCCCACGCGCTCCAGCTTTAGAAGGGAGAAGAAGACCGCAAGAGGAGCCCTGCAGCCTGGATAGGTAATGTATAAAGTTTAAGCAAGGGCTGTAAGGACATCGGTAACGATGTCCATGCAGCCCTTGTTAAACGATAATCGGGCCCAGTAAACGAGCGCCTATCTAGCCCTCGTTTACAGTTATTATCGGCCCCCTTCGGCTTGTGTAATAACACCCTAAGGAATGGTTAGGCTAGGGACAGCACAGCTTTATGGCTAGGGACAGCACCGTTTGTAATGGTGTTTTTTCAGGCTTTTTTTTATATTGACTTCAAAAATGTCTACTCAAAAATTTATATGATAAAAAAAACTGCAAAGCACTGCTACCACTGCAAAGCAATTTACACTTCATTTACACTTTTTATGTTTTATGCAACAAAATAAATTAATGTGTGAGTTACCGTATAGAGAAAGTATTATTTTTTTAGGTAAAATAAAGTCCAACAAAGCGAGAAACAGATATAAAATTAATGATATTGGAAACGTTTATTTATCTAACTTCTAAGCTACTTAAAACATTGTAGCACTGTGTGTATGGTGTATAAGTGCACAAATATGATTGAATAAGAATACATAATACATAAGGTGTGGCCTATGGAGAGTAGTTTTGCTGTTTCTAGAAATAATCAGACCTTTTGTGGCATATGTGTCATTTAAATATTAAATAAAGAATACAATAATATACATATATATATAAATAAATAAATAAGTTACAAAAATAGTGGAAGCATGATCTAGTCACACGGATTACAGTTTTGGTAAAAAATATTTTACCATGTCAGAGGGCCCATATGTTATCATGGTGTGATTTTCAGACGTGACCTTCAGGACCCCTATGTCTGGCGAATTCTGTAAGGACCCCAGGACAGGGCCCCATTAGTCACTCAGTAATGACATGTTCTAAGGATAGGTAATAAATGTTTTCCTGTAAATCCCATTGTGGTATCTGTTTAGTTTCTAGCAGAATTTCACAGCTATATTAGAGAGAAAAAAAATAATACAACACTGGAATCCAAGACGAAGTATTTGATCATCTTTGAGGGACTTGGAAGTGATATCTTAAACTGCTGCTTCCTTTGTTTCTTCATTGTTTTGCCTGTTAAAAAAAGATTTATTGTAATGTTAGAGATGTCATAATAGTAAATTTTACTTGGCAAATAGAATGTATAGTTTAGAAAACGTTGCTATGCTCAGACAGATAGGCAAGAAACTGGCAATGAACGTCCATTTGTGCAAAAAAGATCTGACGAATAATAAATAGAGATGAGCGAGCATGCTCGTCCGAGCTTGGTACTCGACCGAGTATTAGGGTACTCGATGGTGCTCGTTACTCGGACGAGCATCTCCCGATACTCGAGACAATGGCATCTAATGGCATCTTCCTCTTCCTGCATGTTTGGCGGCTTTTTCTCAGCCAATCATTATGCAGGAGAGGCTTTGGGAGCTGGTAGCATCACGTGGGAACGCTACATGTCGATAGCAGCGATTGGCTGGCCAGATCAGATCAGCTGGGCATATAAGAATCAGGTCCCGTGATGCTCGCTTCAGACGCAGGCTGGATGAGCTTATGGAGAGAGCTGCTGTCTGCCAGGGAGAGTGTTAGTGTGGGAATAATAGTGTCTGTTAGGCAGGAATCATCCACAAAGAACCCAACAGTCCTTCTAAGGGCTACAACCACATTTTTTGGCCTCCTCTTGGCTGCTGGCTGGGACTTGTAATGCAGCCATCTTGGCTGCACACTGTGCAGAGCGACTGGTGCCAGAAAGGGGACAGCACCTGGTCCACAAAGACGCCAAAGAAATTGCCCAAAGTCCTCTCAGTACTCATTTTTGCTGCTGCTGTATCTTGGCTTTCTGGGATCTGTAGTGCCGCTACCTATCCTGGCTGTACAGTGTAACGGGTGCTCTAAAACAAAAAGCACCTGGCACACATAGACTCCATTGACTACACCAAAGTCCTCCCAGTTGCACCTAGTTGGGTTCTTTCCTAACATTTGCCAGCACATGTGCCTTGCCCATCTTGGTCTGGGTCAGCAAAATTGTATTGAGGGCCACCAACCGGCTGTTGCCCATAATTTGGCGTAATGTTGCTATTAGGCAGCCCCAGAGGCATTTATGCATGCTGCCCCTACTGTTTCCTGTCCATTTCTGTGTTGTTTTCATCATTTTCTGAGGTTTCCAGTTTTTCAGGCTTTCAGGCAACCTTCCCAGTGCAGAACTTTGGTCCCCTGCAAAAATGCTCGAGTTTCCCATGGACTTCAATGGGGTTCGTTACGGGAAACGAGCAATCGAGTATCGGGAAATATTTGTCTTGAGTAACGAGCACCCGAGCATTTTAGTACTCGCTCATCTCTAATAATAAACAATGAATCGCACTTATCTACTCTACCAGAGTTTGTGGGTAGTTTTAGTTCAGTTGAACCTGGCTTAACCATAAATTACCTTGTCATAACCCAAAATCATAATACCTAACCAGAAGTTAGAGAAGACAGAAACTGTTTTTATCTGATGACCAGAATGGGTTCTATGCAAGAAGGGATTGACTCTTTATTAGATTATTGCTAGAGATGAGCGAGCACCAAAATAGTCAAGTATTCTTCAATGCTCAAGTACTTGACTAAAGTTATGAGCCCCATTGAAAATAATGGGAGAGTATTTAACGAGGTGCGCCCTGTTCCTAGGTTAAGTTAACCTCCTGGGGGGCAAACTGTGCTCTGTTGGTGGGGGAGCAGTGAAGGTATACTTACCACTCTGGTCTTCTATCTGTCTTCACTATCACTGCTCAGCCAATCAGTGGCTGCAACAGTGTCCTGCCTCAGCTGCTGATTGGTTGAGCAGCAATAATGAAGACAGAGAGAAGACCAGAACGGTAAGTATATTTCCCTGCTTAGCAGGGAATTTTCACATTAATGAGACCTGCATTCTTAAAGTGAGAGGAAGCAGGAAATGTTATCAACAACCCATATGTTGAGTGATCCTACCTTTCCAATTGATTCTTGATAATTTTTTCTAGCCAAGGGGTTGATGGATCCACACAAACACTGCTTCCATTTTTAAGAGTAATTCTGAAAATATAAAGTTAAAAAAATTATATAAAGCAAAATAAAGGGGTATTCTAGATAATAAAAATGTAGAAATAAGTCTGCAGGGACATTAGACACATGACAGTGGGGTATTCTAAGAAAAATAAACTTTTTCCATATCCACAGGATAGGGGAAAAGGGGGTCCAACCTCTGTGCCCCCAGCTTCTGTATTATGAATAGAGTCGAAAGTACGGCACATGACCCACAGCTCTATGAAGCAATGGAAATAGTAGAGTACACAGGAAGAGTGCTGTACTCAGCTCTTTCAGTCGCTCTAAAGTAATGAAAAGAGCCGCGGGTCATGTGCTGTACCCGCAGCTCTATTCATAATACAGAATCCAGGGCCAGATACAAAGATCGGCAAGGGATACAGAGGTCAAACCCCTCTGGATAGGGAAAAAGATTATTTTTCCTGGAATGCCTCTTTAATTATGCATCAAGTTTTACCATATTGTTGGCCATATGTGCTATTCCTCAGCACAGCAAGAGAGGGCCAGGCATCAACAGTAGTATGTGGGGAAGTAGTCTACAATTCCTATGATTTGCTTAAAGCGGCTCTGTACCCACAATCTGTCCCCCCCAAACCACTTGTGCCTTTGGATAGCTGATTTTAATCCAAGATCTGTCCTGGGGTTTATTCGGCAGGTGATGCAGTTATTGTCCTTAAAAACAACTTGCAGCCCTGTGTCCAATTGGCGTGGCCTAGAGTACCCATGCCCTAGGCTTGCAACGCCTCTCCCTGCCCTCTTCACCATAAAGGAAGGCCCCAGGGCAGCATTTTTCCTATTCATTACATCATCTAAACACAGCACGGGTTCCTTAATGATCACACAGGTGATGAATAGGAGGAATCCTTCCTGAAGCATTCCTTATGGAGAAGAGGGCGGGGAGGAGGGATGGATGGGCGTTGCAGGCCTAGGGCATAGACACTCTAGGTCACGCCAATTTGACACAGGGCTGCAAGTTTAAAAGTAGTTTTTTAGGACAATAACAGCGTCACCTGCCGAACGGACCCCAGGACAGATCTTGGATTAAAAGCAGCTATCTGAAGGTACAAGTGGTTTGGGGAGGGTAGATTGTGGGTACAGAGTCGCTTTAAGTCTACTCCAGGCTGTACTCCTCTACCTGTATTCTCCTCTCGGTCTCTGCGCAGTTTTTATTGTGTTCCCTCACTGCTGCGCCTTATAGTTTGCACCTTTTGCTGCATGTTATGGGCCTTTTATGATCCCTGTATCATTAGTGCAGCCTGGCTGCTGTTGTGTTGTGCTGTGTAAAGGCACTGCATCTTGCTAATCATTGCTCGTCTGCAGCCGTACTGGCTGACAAATCTTCAAGTGTAAAAGGACCCATAGACAAACATCTCACCCTCCTATAACTCCTAGTGCTGCAACTGCATGTCCCTGACCAAAAAAAAACAATACTGAACTACAGGTAGGAACCCTATATAATGAGCTATACAAATCACATAGTGTGCCAGTAATTGGTATATGATTATGTGGGAACGTTCCGAAAAGAATGTTTTTTATTTTAATGTGTATCATATATTTTTTACGTTTTTTTTGGAGTAAAGCTCTACAGGATAGCCCATCAGTCACTGAACGAGTTACAGAAACTGCTAAGCTTGTGGTGCCACACTGTTCAGGCAACTACAATTAACATCAATTAGGGTCCTATTCCATGGGGGCCCGATCAATAATGTAAACGAGCGTCAATCTGCTAGATCGGCTCTTGTTTACTGGGCCTATTCCATGGCCTGATAATCGTTTAACGAGGGCTGCAGGGACATCATTACCGATGTCCTTGCAGCCCTTGTTTAAACAGCATACTTTACCTAACCATGCTTCAGGGCTTCTCCTGCACCCATTCTCCCGGTCCTGCGTGCAGCAGCAGCTTCGGAGCGGCCTGTCAGAGCTGACAGATCACTCAGCCAATCACTGGCCGCGGCGGTCCTGGCCAGTGATTGGCTGAGCGGTCTGTC
This sequence comes from Dendropsophus ebraccatus, assembly GCF_027789765.1. NCBI lineage: Eukaryota > Metazoa > Chordata > Amphibia > Anura > Hylidae > Dendropsophus > Dendropsophus ebraccatus. Next base: position 116,038,820 of record NC_091460.1, read on the forward strand.
AGCTCAGACAGGCCGCTCCGAAACTGCTTCTGCGCGCAGGACCGGGGGAGAAGGAGCGTAGGAGAAGGTGGTTAGGTAAAGTATGCTGTTTGTGAAATCATCGGTCACCCTCCGCGCACCGCTATTCCACGTAGCGATGCGTGGTGGGTGCCCAATGATTTTAGGTTTGCACCTAAATAAACCATCAGCCGATGACACGATCACCGGCTGATCGTTGTCTCTATTCCACGGAGCGATAATCGATTATCGCTCTGTGGAATAGGCCCCTTAGACAGGCTTCCTGATCACCTCCAGACATAATTCTTAAGAAAGGTGTGGTCCTAGGGATGGCATTTATCAGACACTTACAGAACATGGATATACTATACGTTTCTGGATGGGAATACCTATTTTCAATCTCCAGCAAAAGACAAACAAACAAAAGCAGATTGTTGCTATATGCAATATGCAAATGTATATTCATTGGTGCATAATATACTCACATCACTTCAGTATTTTTGCAGTGGGGGCCACTAGGTATCAGTTCTAGACTCTTCATGCCTTTAATTGGTTTCTCTGGTCTTGCAACATTGATGCACTGACATCTTAACTCTGATACTGATCTTGCTAAGGACATACCTGAAATTAAAAGGAAATGACATGTCTATATTCTGGTCTATAACATAAAATTGCAATTGAAATAACAGAATTCTAGAACCATAGGAACCACTTGACGGAGTGTTCATAAGCTTTCTGTATACTGTGTGCCAGGAATTCATGGATATAGCCAATGGCCTATGGCTGTAGCCATGTTTTCCAGGACTCCCTAGGGCGGCATCCAATGTCTGTTCCAATGTCGGTTCCCGGCCGCTTCCGGGTGTCTGTCGCGGACCCGAGACGTGACGTCTCTGGTCCGCTCAGCCACTCAGTGAAGGAGGCCAGTCCCAGCGCAAAAGTGCCCCCACGCTGGAGTACCCCTTTAAGGGTGGGTTCACACGTACCGTATACGCAGCGGATTTCACACTGCGAGTATTTCAAAGTCAGCACCCTCAACCCCCGTAGCCCGGGTACATACTTTACCAGGTCTCCTCTATGGCTTGGCCTCGGGGGGTCCTGGCTTCTCCCTGTGCTCAGCCAAGCAGTGCCCTGTGGTGGGGCAGCACAATGAACGGCTGAGCGCTGGAAGCCCCTGAAGCAAGCCAGAGCCGGGACCTGGTAAAGTATGTACCCGGGCCGTGGGGTGGGTTAAGGGTGCTGAGTTTGACATACTCACAGCAAACTCGCTGCGGATATGGTACGTGTGTACTCGGCCTAAGGGTGCGTTCACACCTACAGGATCCGCAGCAGATCCGCAGCAGATTTGATGGTGCAGATTTGATGCTGTGTTCAATTAATTAAATGAAATCGTATGAAAGCGTATTTTCTGCTGCGGATCCGCAGTAAGTGTGAACGTCCCCTAAAGGAAAACAAGTCCTAAAAAAGGGTGATATGGCCCCACAGAGCCCTGATCTAAACATCATTAAGTCTACATGAAGACAGAGGAACTTGAGCAAGCCTATATCCTCAGACATGTGGTTAGTTCTCCAAGATGGTTAAAACAACCTCCCTGCTGAGTTCCTTTAAAAACTGTGTACAAGTATACCTAGAATAATTGGTGCCGTTTTGAAGGTACAGGGCAGTCACACTTCTATTAACACTTCTATTTTTAAAGCTTACTTTATTCCATTTTTTCTACACCTGCCTAAAAAACAAAAAACAAAAAATACAGCCTTTCTATCATATCTACTAATTCTTAAAAGGGAAGGTAAACATATATGCCAAATGTATACTGACCCCAAACATGGTGTGAATTTAGCCTTAGATATACCATATTATCATTATTTATTTATTTATAAAGTGCCCTTAATTCCAGGGCGCTATACAATAGATAGACAACAGGCAGGAACAATACAAGATCAGGACACATTACATGAAGTCAGATGTCAGACTGATACATGGGAAAGAGGACCCTGCCCGCGAGGGCTTACAATCTATACGGTATAGGGAGAGAAACAGGAGGTAAAGTGCAGCCAGTCAAGTGTGATGCAGAGTTATTGTAGGTTGTAACCTAGTTTGAAGAGATGGGTTTTCAGGTCACTTTTGAAGAACTTGATGGTGGATGAGAGCCGGATGTGTCGGGGTAGCGAGCGGGGGAGGCTCGGGCAAAGTCTTGGAGGCGGTTGTGCAAAGTAAGAACAAGGGGGGAGCACAGACGGAGGTAACTGGAGGATCGAAGGTTGCGTGAGGGACAGTAGTGGGATATCAGGTCAGAGATGTACGGAGGGGACAGGTTGTGGATGGCCTTGTATGTCATGGTCAACAATTTAAAGTGAATACGTTGGGCAATGGGGAGCCAGTGGAGGGATTGGCAGAGGCAAAGCGAGGGGAAAGGTGGATTAGTCGGGCAGCAGTGTTGAGGATAGACTGGAGGGGAGCAAGGGAGTTAGATGGAAGGCCAGAGAGGAGGATGTTACAGTAGTCCAAGTGGGAAATAATGAGAGCATGTACCAGCAGTTTGGTGGAGTCAGGGGTGAGAAAAGAGCGGATTCTGGAAATGTTTTTGAGGTGAAGGTGACAGGAGGTGGTCAGGGCCTTAATATGTGGTTTAAAGGACAGGGCAGAGTCAAAGGTGACCCCAAGGCAGCGGACTTGGGGGACAGAGTGCAGCCATTGATTGACAGATTAGATGGCGGGGTGGGGAAAAGATAAGGTCTGTTTTGTCCATGTTGAGTTTTAGAAAGCGGGAGGAGAAGGAGGAAGATATGGCCGATAGACACTCTGAAATCCTGGATAGCAAAGAGGTGACACCCGGACCAGAGAGGTAGATCTGGTTACACAGTTAAAGGGGTATTCCCATATCAGCTTATTATCCCCTGTTCATATGATAGGGTATAACAAGCTGATTGGAGGGGGTCCGACCACTGGGACCCCTAAATGATCAGTATGTTATCTCCTATTGAAGATGGGAATACACCTCTATGGTAAAAAAAAATAATAATAAAATAAGTAAAACAATACAAAAAAACACTTTCATCAAATAAAAAAAAAACTTTCAAATTCATTACAAGTTCAGTTTAGTTTGACAAGGATTTGAAAGCAGAAATTGAAGTGTTTTCTCCAGGTCTATCAAAAAAGAGAAAGTGCTATTCTTGCCTATGGGCTGTGTTTTATATTGCAAATTGTCCTTAGGAAAGTGCATGCAGTATCAGACACAGCCCATAAAGTAAAGAGGAACAGCTACTGGATTTAAAAAAAGCTAATATGTTAGAAAATTATATTTCTTAAAATGTCAAATTCTACCATTCTACCATTAGTTTTCTATCTATACAACACAAAGAAAGCTACTGTAAAAAGAAAGGTTAAACGTACCTTCCGTTATAGTGGTAAAAAGCAGGAAGATGGAGAAAGTAGCAAAGAAAGTTTTAGCAAACTTCATGGCTGACTTTACTCTGCGGATTTCTGAAATTCTTTAGCTTGGCTGAGTTTAAGATCATCTGTTTTCTATTGGCAAGTGGCGGGAATTTATACCATCGACTCTGCAGGGTCATTCTGACATCATTCTGTATTTCAACAACGTAAATTCCAAAATAAGTCACTTGTAGCAGTAAGGCTGTCACTGAGTCACCAAGACCTGCCTGTGGTTAGAGTGGTAATCCGCAATTCATGTATGTGTCATTAGTCTTATTTTTTTATACAGAATTTAGAAAGTCATAGATGAATGCTTGACTGAAGATGTATGGATCATTACATTTTGTTTATTCGCAGTTGTTGTTTTTTTAAGATTTTAGATTTCTTATGTACTTAGCAAGATCAACAAGAGAAATTGGCAAACTGGCCCAGAAATAGTTTTGGATAAATGCAATGGGGGCATAATACTTATGTCAATAATTCTTTTATTTTATTGTATATGTATAGCATTTTGTGCTTTTCTGAAAAGGAATGTTCTGTTTAGATTTTCAGCTTCTTCAGTCTTTAACCTCTTCATGACCAAGGTCATTGGTGCCTAGATGTCCAGGTCAAATTAATGCAATGTTTCTCCCCACCTTCTAAGAGCCATAGCGCTTTTATTTTTCCACCTGCTGGGCTGGATGGGGTGACATTTTTTGGGCCATGATCTTTAGTTTTTATTAGTATCATATTGGTGTAAAACAAAATTTTTGATTGCTTTTTATTATTTTTTTTCTAAAATATAATTTTTTAAAAATCATCAATCCTGTTTTTTTTTTCCTTTACAGCGTTCACCGCACAGCGTTCACCGCATTTTTGCGCTTTTGCTTTTTCCATTTTATGTTTAAAAGTCCATAGCGCTTGCATTTTTTTACCTAGTGACTTATATGAGCGCTTATTTTTTGCGAAACCAATTGTACTTTGCAATGGCAGGCATTATTTTTCCATAAAATATGCTGCGAAACCGGAAAAAAATCATTTGCGCCTTCAAATTTTAAAAAAAAAACGAATTTGTTTTGATTTCGGGGAGTTTTGCATTTACGCCGTTCGCCCTGGGGTAAAACTTTTTATGACTTTTTATGCATGTTCCTCAAGTTGTTACGATTACAACGATATATAACATGTATAACTTTTATATTATGTGATGGCTTTTAAAAAATTCAAACCATTGTTAACAAATATATGTTCCTTAAAATCCCTCTATTCCCAGGCTTATAGCGCTTTTATCCTTTGGTCTATGGGGCTGTGTGAGGTGTCATTTTTTGCACCATGATGTGTTCTTTCTATCGGTACCTTGATTGCGCATATACGACTTTTTGGACATTTGGACTTTTATTAGGGGAGGGGATTTTTTATTAATAAAAATACTTTTTTACTTTTTTTTTTTACATGAACTAGAAGTCCCCCTGGGGGACTTGTATATCCACAGCACTGATCTCTCATAGAGATCAATGCTGTGTATATACACAGCAAAGATCGATCAGATCGGTCATAGATTGCTATGGCCTGCTGCAGGCCATAGCAATCTATTGCCGAGTCGGGATCAGCGTCGTTGCGACGCTGAGGCCCGGCACGGGCAGAAGAACGGATCTCCCCCCCCCCCCCCCCCCCCCGCGATCGCATCGCACGGGGGAGATCTGACCCACTAGACACCAGGAATGTTGTGCATGAAGCACTTCAATGCAGCTGTCAGGTTTGACAGCTGCATTGAAGTGCTTAATTAGCCGGCGCGGCAACGGGACCCACGCCGGCTAATAGAGGCACTGCCCGGCTGCACGTGTCAGCCGGGATCAGCACCTTTCAGAGCGGGGTCCCGGCGGGGCTCCGCTCTGAACACCCCCCGCGGCACCATGACGTACCAGGTACGTCATGGGTCGCTAAGGGGTTAATAGACTGGACAATTCCAAACACTACGATATATATGTTTATTTTTATTTATTTTTTTACATATTTTTATTTTATAGTGGGCAAGGCGGTATTTTAAACTTTTATTGAGGGGGGTTATAAGGGTTTTTGGTACCTAAAAAAACCTGCTTTTTTAACCCCTTCCCCCAAACTGACATGCAGGGACATCCTGAAAAGCAGTGCCATTCTGCATCATTACGTCCCTGGAGGTCATGCTGTTCCTGCCTACCCCTGCTGTCCCTAACTGCGATCTGGCAGCGGGAAAAGGCTGCCGCATACAGCCTCCTCCCACCGCCATTGCCCGGTGGGGAGCTGCACTTCCCTTGGGCAGCTAACCCCATAGATGCGGTGCGCCCGCAGTGTCTATGGTGAGATCTGCTCTCTCCCGCCAATCGAGCGGCGGGAGGAGGCTGCGGCACATTGACTCCTCCCGCCACCACTACTGTGCTCCCAGTCAGGCACCCCTTCCCCCTGAGCCAGCTCCCACTGCCCCCCCTCCACGCATGCCACCCTCCCTGTGATTCCCCACCTCCCCTGCTGAGTCTGCTCCCACAGCCCTCCTCCCTGTGCTCACCCCCCCCCAGCGGACTCTCGCAGACCCCCTTTCCGTGCCCCCCCACGCCTCCCATCCCCAACCCACCCCCTAAAAAATACAGAAAAACACGATCAAAACATCACATGTACCCAAAAGGTGTACTGCTAAAAACATCAGCTTATACCACAAAAAAAAAGCCCTCACATAACTCCATTGGTGAAAAAATAAAAATATTACTGCTACTACAATATGCAAGACACAAACAGTTTTTGCAGTATAAATGCCGTAAACAATAACAAAAGCTATGTAAAATGGACATCACTGTAATCGTACTGACCTGATGAATAACAATAACACATCATATGTAACGTATAGTAAACTGCGTACAAAAAAAAATGTCCCCCAGATTGGAACAGATGAAAACGTCAAATATTGTGGCACCGCAAGGCCTCTGTGACATGGTATAATGGCAAAAAAAAAAAAACTGAAATAAAAAAGGCCCCAAAATTCAACAGGTCTCTGTCATGTCCGCGGCCCGTGGTGGAGTCAGGTGACGCAATGTGGCCACATATGGGGGATTTCCAGCAACATTGGAATAATGGGAATAAATAGTGAGTGGTATTTCTCAGTTAGTATTTGCTGTGTTAGAGGAAAAAAATGGATTAAAATAGAATATCTGCCAGAAAAATAAAAAAAATTAAATTTTCCCTCCAACTTGCTTAAATTTGTGTGAAACACCTAAAGGGTTAATAAACTTATAAAATGTTACTTTGAATACTTTGAGGGGTGCAGTTTTTACAGTGGATGGATTTATGAAGGTAACTAACGTACAGGCCCCACAAATCCACTTCAGAACTGAACTGGTCCCTAATAAAATCAGAATTTGAAATTTTCCTGAAAATTTGAAAAATTCCTGCAAAATTTAGAAGCCCTCAAACATCCTAAAAATTAAAAGGACATTCAACCAATTGATGTCACCATGTTGTAGATGTTTCAGTAATAATTAGTTCATATGGCATGACTATTTTTCTTAGAAAAAGAGAATTTTGAATGTAAAGAAATGGGAATTTTTCACATTTTTGCACAGATGTTGTGTTTTGGTTTTTTTTTTTTTTACAAAAAACTACTGAGTGTATCAACCAAAGTATACCACAAACATAAAGAGGAATATGTCACGAAAAAACAATCTCAGAATAACTGTGATAGTTAAAAGCATCGCGTTAGAGTTATCACTACATAAAGGGAGACAGATCAGATTTGAAAAATAGGCTCCAGGCATTGAGGCCTAAACAGGCTGCGGAGGCAAGGAGTTAATTACACTTTTTTTAACTGATAAACATGTAATCATTAGATAGCATATACTGATCAATAATATGCCATAGCAAAGCATAGATCAGTACTATTGGCGATCTGTACAGAGTCTACCTGAGAATCTATCTACAGATAGCCAATGCAACAGGACGAAGGTAAGTGGCTTACCCCCACCTGTCAGTACATGTGATCAGGCCCCCCACAGCATGGCCAATCAGTCAGTGACAGGTTCTTATACTGTCACTGACTTCCTATGCATTGCGGCATTTAAGGGGATAGTGACAATGTTAATTTAAAAGGCTGCTTCCTGTGATACCATGTCTCAGAAGTAAGCCTTCTGAGATGTGGAGGGTGTTAGGCGTATACCCTAATCAATCTGTCCAGGCAAAACCATGCCCTCATGGGATGTCCAATAACTGCATGATGTCGCGATCCGCTCCCTCCATGTCTTGGAAGTCTTACATCCAAGATGTGACTGGTGAACAGAAAACTTAAGCTGTCTTCTGCTCCCTAACAACTCCTTTAATCCCAAAGGAGGAGGAAAAAGTTCCTTGTGCAAATGCCAGACCAATTCTACTTTTCCCAATATTCTCCAGCATTAAAATAATAAAATAACACATACACAGATGTTCTACTGGTGCTGCAGCTGTCATATCTTCCATTCCCCGCTGAGGTCCAGCACTTTCTAATTGCAATGATGTCCTGTTCCCTTTCAGCTGCTTTTACTTTTAGGCTACGTTCACACAGAGCAAAAGGGGCGGATTACACGAGGAAATATTTCCGCCTGAAATCAACTGACGCTGAATTCCAAGCAGAATATAAGCAGAATGTAAGCAGATTCCCTGCGTATTCCGCTAGGAAAGTGTTCAGCTTGTAATCAGCTCTTGACAAATTCAGCGCGGAATACTCGAGGAATCTGCCCTGAATCCGCATGCATTCAGTGCTGAAATTTGGCAAGTAAACTAGACTATACCAGAATATATACTAGAATCCTCCTCCCCCCTTTTTTCCCCATTTCCTCGCTGATTCAGCATGTAATTTCCGCTTGTATTACGCTTGTAATCCGCGTTGAATACGCGCGTATTCCGCGCTGAAACAGAAATTCAGAGTCCTATTGGTTTGTATAGGCTTCCGCTAGCGGAAGAATGAACATGTTCATTCTTCTGGCAGAAAGCGGATTAGTTCAGTGTGGAAATTCCACTGTGTGAACTGCAGAGCAGAATTTACATTCAACACAATGGAAATTAGCTCTGCACCTATTTTAACGGCTGAAATTTCAGCACTGATTCAGCGCAGAAATTCAGCTGCTTTTGCTCTGTGTGAACGAGCCCTTATGCTATTCACTGTGACTAATTTATATAGTTTTTGATAGATTACATTACTAAAAAAAATAATTCTGACCATTGTGGGGGAGATTTATCAAACTGGAGCAGTATTGTCTTAGTTGCCCCTAGCAACCAATCAGATTCCACCTTTTTTTTCAAAGAATCTGTGAGGAATGAAAAGTGGAATCTGGTTGGTTGCTAGGGGCAACTGAGACAATTCTGCTTTACACCAGTTTGATAAACCTTTAAAAAATAAAATTCTAGAGGACTTTTATAAGAAGTCACTTGATTATAGCAGTTATTGCATTGTATTGATCTATTAAATTAGTGATTCGCTTATCTTTGTGAAGCAGGCTGTACAAGGAGATCTACCATGACAGGCACTGGGACCTTAAGAGACCTTAATGGTGGTTTTACACGGAACGATTTATAGTTCGAATTTGCACGATAACGATCGAATTCGAACGATAATCGTACGTGTAAACGCAGCGAACGATCAAACGACAAGCGAGAAATCGTTCATTTTAATCTTTCAACATGTTCTCAAATTATCGTTGGTTGTTCGCAAAAAATTCGCAGATCGTTCAGTGTAAACAGTCTTTTAACGATTTCACCTATGTGTGAGATAGGCTTAAACGCAAAACGATCGCATAACAATTTTTCCGTACGATGTATCGTTCAGTCTAAACGCTGATCGTTATAAAAAAAAACATTGTTCATTCAAAATCGTTAATCGTGCGATCGGGTGAATTATCGCTCCGTGTAAAAGTACCATAAGAGACCGTAAGGTCTCTGGCTGCCATGGTAACTGATCAGAGATCGGGCAACTCCCTGAATGCTGTGATTGCTATTGATCAGGGCATTTAGTGTGTTAAATGACCCGCATCAACATAATTGCTGATGTCAGTCATTAGCTGTCAGTTGTAGATAGCAGTTGGTTGCCACCATCATGAGACCGCTTCATACGCCTTCCCGACCTGACACATTACTTTATAATGGGGCAGTCAGGAAGGGGTTAAGTGCATGTTAAAAGACAAAATGATGTATGATGTATGGCAAAGCCCCTCACGCTCAGTCATTTAACATATGAAGTGAGAGAGAACTATATCTATATACCTTACATAGAAACATAGAAGATTGTCGGCAGAAAAAGACCACCTGGTCCATCTAGTCTGCCCTTTTAGTATTTCCATTCCTATTATCTTAGGATATATATATACTGTGTGTATCCCAGGCAGTTTAAATTTTGTTATTGTAGATTTACCAACCACATCTGCTGGAAGTCTGTTTCAAGTACCTATATACTACTCTATATTCTATCTTTAGGGTACTATTACACCAACAGATCTGGCGAAAGATTATCTGCCAAAGATTTGAAGTCAAACCCAGGAACAGACTATAATCAGAGAACAGGTCATAAAGGAAAGACTGGATTTCTCCTCTTTTCAAATCCAGTCCTGGGTTTGGCTTCAAATCTTTGGCAGATAATCTGTCGTCAGATCTGTTGGTGGAATAGTACCCTTAGGGCCCTATTACACAGAACGATAATCGGCCGAATTGGCCCGATTCGGCCGATTATCGCTCCGTGTAATAAATGCAACGATCAGCCGATGACAACGATCATCGGCTGATCATTGATATAGGTTAGAACCTATTTTTGTCGGGCGCCGACCGTGCACCGCTGCGTGTAATAGCAGTGCACGGGCGGCGACCAACGATATACATTACCCATCCACGTTCCAGGGCTGCTCCTGCCGTCCGCTTCTCCCGGGGTCCCGCGCGCGCTCTAACTTCACATCGGCCTGACAGCTGATAGCCAATCATAGGCCACGGCGGTCCCGGCCTGTGATTGGCTGAGCGGCCTATCAGCCTAGAGGCCTAGAGCACGCGTGGGACCCTGGGAGAAGCGGACGGCAGGAGCAGCCCTGGAACGTGGATGGGTAATGTATGCCAGTTAAGCAAGGGCTGCAAGGACATCGGTAACAATTATCGGGCTGTAATAGGCCCAGTAAACGAGTGACGATCTAGCAAATCGGCGCTCGTTTACAGGTATTATCGGGCCCTGCTCGGCCCGTGTAATACCACCCTTAGTCTCAATACCAGTGGTAATCATGGCAGCTAGATTTAATTTTGTAAAATTGAAAATTAATAATAGAAAATAATTATAAAGTGCCAGTCCCAGAATAACAGCCATGACAACCACAATTTAGATGTGTTCTAATAATTTCAGTAATGCACAGCATTGCAAAATGTGTGAAATTCACTGGGGCTTTTGGCTCCCTACTGTTCTTCTTCTCCTTAAATTAGACAGTATTATACAGTATAACTCGGAAAGGTTTCCATTGTATATAATTCTTTGGAATTGTGATATTACTTTTTATTTCTCTTCCTAAGAAATGTTGGCTAACAATTATCATAACTTGACTTCATTCAAGTACTTTTCAGTCTTGACATGTTTCTGGTTATTGCTTACATATATCCATTAAATCGACCACCTTAAACTGGCCTGCAGCAGTGTATTGCCTGTGATTGGGTGAGCAGGTGTGCAGAATCTTCTTGTATGGATGATTCATCAACAGGAACAGGATGAACATCACTGGTAGATGAGTATATCTGCTCCCTTTTTTTTTTTTTTTTAAACCATCCCCAGACACACACACACACACACACACACACACACAAAAATAATAATAATAAAAACATATGGTGGGCTTTTGATCCTGGAGGTATGGGGGTGGGCTTTTGGTGCTGGTGGTATGGGGGTGGGCTTTTGCTCCTGGTGATAGGCCTTTGGTGCTAGTGGCAGTTGGTGGCGGGGCCCGGGGGGAGGGGGTGCATACTGCATTACTGACGGTGAGTATTATTGTGCTGGAGTGGATCGCGTAGAGGTGAGCTGACTACCTCCTTTTTCTATGTTTGTTATACCCACTTAACCCAGCACTACCGGTCTAATACGTTACCAGCCGACGTGAACAATCGTGGCTGATCTTTGCCTTCTATTTCACGAGGTGATTATCGGCCGTAACGGCCGATAATCGTTCCCTGGAATAGGACCTTTAGGCAGGACAATGCAATTTGAATGTGATGGGAAAAATATGCGAAAAGTATGGGTCTAACCCAGTAACCCAGCCACGCATGCCAGAGGTGGCACTCAGTGTCCTCTTTGCTGACACGTGCACCAATGTTGCCCCCACGGCTGTGCAGCTCTGTCCCGGGTATGCAGAACACCGGTCCTGGATTCTTCGGTTAGTGCACCATTTAATTTAATTATGGCTGTATCCTTGTTTTCTGGGAATTTTCCTGGCATTCCCCGGGCAGTATCCTCTCTGTGCATGGAGCAGGCAGCCTGAGGGATACAAGCGCAGATGAGTTTTGCTCCATACGAAGCAAAACAAATCTGATTCGATCATCTCTAATTATTGGTAATATTGGTCTCGGTATACAGGATTCGGTCAGTAACAATATGGTGGTAATCCATAAGGTGATAATATTTGCTCTTTATATAGTGGTGTTATTGTTTTGCAACACATACGTAAGAAAGCAAAGAAGTAGTGATGGCTAGCATCATCTCCTGAGGCCGTGCAGTACACAGCGGTTCATAGGGCGCACAATAGCGATAAGTTATGGCCTCCACTGAGACCCCCTAATAAGTGTTTGGTGCTGGTGGTATCGGGTGGGGGGCATTTGGTGTTGGTGGCATGGGGATGAGGGTGTTTAGTGCTGGTGGTATGGGGGCTTATGTTTCTGGTGATATGGGGGTGTTTAGTGCTGGTGGTATGGGGGGGTTATCATGCTTGTGGTATGGGGGGCTTATGGTGCTGGTGGTATGGGAGGCATTTGGTACTGGTGATATAGGGGGTCTTATGGTGCTGGTGGTATGGGGGTGCGGGGCATTTGGTCCTTGTGGTACGGGAGGCCTATGATGCTCGTGGTATGGGGGCATTTGGTCCTGGTGGTATGGGGGCTTATAGTGCTGGTGATATGGGGGTGGGCTTTTGGTCCTGGTGGTAGTGGGGTGGGCTTTTGGTCCTGGTGGTATTGGGGTGGGCTTTTGGTCCTGGTGGTATTGGGGTGGGCTTTTTGTGCTGGTGTTATGGAGGTGGACTTTTGGTGCTGGTTTTATGGGGGTGGGCCTTTGGTGCTGGTGGCGGCTGGTGACAGTTGGTGGTGGGGCCTGGGGGAGGGGGTGCATCCTGCATTACCGACGGTGAGTATTATTGTGCTGGGGAGTGCAGGGCTGGGGCAGCAGTGCGGGGCCGGGCCGGCGCTGTAGCATGTAGCTAGTAGCTAGTACCTGCTACTACTGTCTTCAGGTTCGGGCGCCTGGCCGGTTGGATTCACTAAGAGGCGCGCCCCTCTTAGTGAATTCAGCCAGGGAAAGAGGATGGGGCCTAATTTAAGATCGGCATATAAGTCAGTCTTGATTAATTCCCCCTTTATGTTCTACTTATCACGGATACTAAAATTGCTATAAAATAAAGTAGTGCATATAAAAGCCAGAGTGTCTTAATGCTTTTAAGAACATGGGTCATTGATACCTCAGTATCCAGTCTACACTAAACATTTTCCATTTCAATAGAAATAAATATAAGAACTGAAGTCGTCTTTGAGTCAGAACAGAACAACAAGTGCCGCTCACTGGTAATTCTTCCCGTCTTCAGTGGTTGCGAAATCACAAGTATTGCCAGCTGTTGGCATAGACACAACACAATAACAGCTTCTTTCTTCCTTTGGCTTATTCATTGGCTTTAGTACTGACATTTGGTTTTAAGAACAAGCTCAGTTGTTCCTCCCTCTTAAGCTAACAGACTTTACTGAAACATCCGCGGCACTGAAAAAATATAAATGTGATTTACATATCTGGCATGATTTTTTCTTTGTTCTTCTTTGCTATCATCATGGACATAACCATAAATCACTAAATAAACATTGCAAAAATGTAGGGTACTCGAGTATTGTAGTTGCCACTGATAACACTATAGGGCGTTTATCATTGATGCATACATTGGCAAAAAGGTTAACATTTTTCTGCAACCAGGCCGAGTTTGCACAACATTTTTTACTGGTTGGTGATCTATGCGATGCTCACCTGGTGGGTGGACAGGAAACATGGTAAGGCATGAAAGGGGTGTAAACTAACCCACATCTGATTTACCAAGCACACGTAAAACATGTTGAAAATCTACGCCAACTCCCAGTCACAAACCCGTCTCTGCAGTGCCATGGCCAGTGATTGGCTGAGCGGGCTGTTACTGGTTAGAGTTTGTCTCCAAAGAGGCAGCAGCTAAGGTCAGCGGGGCACACCGGAAAAGCATAGAGAGGTAAGGATAAGATGTTTGTTCAATCCCAGAATAGATATCAGTAGCGGCACTCACCCGTGAGTGCCGCTACTGATATCTATTCTGGGATTGATCGTATGTGACTCCTATGATGTGATCCCTGAGGAAGCCGGGTACGGCGAAACGCGTGGGGTGTTTTTGCTGCTCCCACCTGACCAATTCTTTTATCTACTGGACCACACATGGTGATATTGTTTTCAGTACACTTTTCATTTTCATTATTAGTCACTGCGTTACCAATTATTTTTGTAATAGTTTGGGGGATTTTTTCTTGCATTATACTCATGTGCTAAGTCTGGGGTCAGGTAGGGTGTTGAGTCCAGGCTGGGACGCCAGCTGGACTAAGGATGACAGTTTAGTGTTTTTAATGTTGAGTGGCATTTAGGGCTTGTCTCCCTAGGTTTACTGCTCCTTTGTATATATTTTGTGTACTGTAAGGCTATTTAAATAAACATTTTTTTTCTTGATGTGCTACCTTTTTGTGCATATGCTTCTGTGTTTCTTATATGCATTGGTTTAGCACTCAGGTTATAGGGTGGTGTCCACTATACTCTCTGGTTTGGCATATTTTCCATAACTAAAAAAAAATTATGTCAATAGCAAATTTGCTTTATAGCACATCTGCTGTTAAATTAGATTTTGAAAGTTCTAACAACAGTGACACTTTAAAGGCTCTTTCACATTAGGATATTTCAATACATTGTATGAATATGTTTCAAGCCAAAAAAAAAAATGTACCCATAGAATTCAGTTGGCATACTTTTTACTACATTTTGCTTTCTTATTGTCTGTAAACATTATTTTGTGGAATGGTAAAGTGTAGCATATCACACTTTTTTGTCCTTCACAATTTAAGACTTTTTGAGGCTATGTTCACACTGCAATTGTGTTTGGGTCCTATTTCACGGGCCGAGGAGGGCCCGATCAACGATGTTAACGAGCGCCGATCTGCTAGATCGCCGCTCGTTTACTGGGCCTGTTCGCTGGCCCGACAATTGTTAGCGAGGGCTGCAGGGACATCGTTACCAATGTCCTTGCAGCCCTTGCAGCATACATTACCTGTCAGGTCTTCTGCTCCGCTCTGTCTTCCTCCCCGGGTCCCGAGCGCTCTAGCTTCAGAATGGCCTGTCAGCTGACAGGCCACTCAGCCAATTACAGGCCGCTGAGGTCCCGACCTGTGATTGGCTGAGCGCTCCGTCAGCTGACAGGCCATTCTGAAGCTAGAGCGCGCGGGACCCGGGGAGGAAGTCAGAGTGGAGGAGAAGCCCTGCAGGTAATGTATCCTGCTGCTTCTCAAATCGTCGGTCGTCCGCCGTGCACAGCTATTCAACCGTAGCGATGCGCGGTGGGGCAACGATGATTTTAGGTCTGGCCCTAAATGAATGATCAGCCGATGACACGATCATCGGCTGATTGTTCTCTCTATTTCACCGAGCGATAATCGACCAAATCAGGCCGAATTGGGCCAATTATCGTTACTGTGGAATAGGGCCCTTTATGTAAAGGTTTAACGTGTGTATGTATTTAATGTATATGTTTATACTTTTGAAAAGGAAAGAAATATTCAGCAGATTCCGCAGCACTATAGAATTCTGGGGGGCACATAGACAAAAATCAGACATTACAAAGATACACATGTAATTATCAGGCTGAGGAGTGAGGGCGCTGCTCGGAAGAGCTTACAGACTGCCCTGCCAGAAAACCTCTTCCTGTCTCGACCAGAGATGTCAGCAGAGAGCACTATCAGACTAAATAAAAAAAAAAATTCCTGCATGACATACAGCAGCTGATAAAAGTAAATTACAAATCTATATAACTTTCTGACACCGGTTGATTTGAAACAAAAAGATTTTTGCTGGAGTACCCCTTTCATTCTACAAAATTCACTACAAACCTGCTTTTATTTTGAAGGAGCTGGCTATATCCTTTCCCCTGTGGTCGGTGACCTGCCAGGATGTAAGGGGGTCCCTTGGACGCTTATCACTGTGGTCCAGAGTAGAGTTATGTCCCACCCGTACTAGTGGTACCACCACCCACAGAAAGGGGAGATGGAAAGTGCAATGGCTGTGTAGCTGTCCTGTCCTGTTACAACAAATAAACTCTTCTTTACTGCAGGGATATTTGATACAGTGATACACAGTAGACTTGACTTACAAGACTTGTGCTGAGAGCTTAAGAGGTATAACAGCCGTGCTGGCTTAGTTGCGTGCTGAGAAATAGGGTAAGTTCAGAGAGGTAGATACGAGGTTGTCGAGAAAGTCCCAACCCAAGTAGTAATGTGCTCTGCAGGAACTTTAGAAGAGTAGAATACTTAAGAGTAGAGAGAATACTTGTGCCCGTGTTTTGACATCTTGGTCTTTGCACCACCTATTGCCCACCAGTGTCGGGCGACCCGTCGTAGAGGGTGACACAAGCCCCAGACCTTGTTACCTGGGATGAGCAGAGTGGTCAGAGTTCTCTGATGACACCTGCGTTGCAAGATAGAGCAAAGTTGCTAGAAGCCTATGTACTCTATCTGGATCAGTTCCTCTGTTGTAGGATACCGTTCTGCTCTTTTAGACTGGTTCTCAGCGTGGGTTGGAGTAATCCCTGACTTCTCCCCCCCATGTGTGCGTTCAGCACTGCATAGTGTGTGGTAGTGCTGCTTTCAAGAGAAGAGTGATGAGGTGTCTCATGTACATTCTTTCACTACAGAGACCAGAGTAAAACTCTTCACAGGGGACCTGGCAGGAGCCAGGGCCCTTCTTGGCTACTACAGGGACCTTTCTGGTATGCGTCCTTCCTCCACAAAAGCCAGGGTAAGACTCACTAAGGTGTGGCTACACTTCCTCTACCAATGTGACTTCCATCTACAGCCATTATAAGGTGTGCTGTGAGTGGGTGAAAATAGAATTCAAGAGAGAAAAAAGGATAGAGATAGGAGGAAAAGAGAAAGAAGTTCCATTGGTGCACAGATCCTAAAACAATAACCCTTTAGTTACATCCAGCCGTACAACACCTAGGTACATAATACACATAAAGTGGAAAAACTTGTGTACTACTTCATTACCACTTCTACTTTAGTGTACAGACTTTTGCGAAGAGTGTAAAGACTAGAAACACCTGTGGTGGGACACCACATTACTATTGCCATTTTTTTTTTCAGTACAAGTCATGTGATTCTTTATCATGTGATTCCAAGTTTTCTGTTGAAGAACTGGAGAAAAACACATATATTTACATATAGACATGACAATATTCCTCCCTATAGAAGTAAAAAAAAAACCACCATTGCAGAAAAATGTTATTTGATTTTCCCCATTGACTGTCAGCTAACATCTGGTCACAGCATTTTTGACCCCCCCAAAAATGCCATATGCCATATTTCTGAAAAACGCCTAGTCTCAGTCCATCCATACAGTGCAGGGATGGGGAACCTTTGGACCTTTAGCTGTTGCAAAACTTTAATTCCCAACATGCCTGGACAGTTGTTCACAGGATAAGGGAAAACAAGACCTATAGAGAATAAATGGAGCACCATCCCCACTGTTTATTTGAGGGGGACACGTTCCCTATATTCTCGTGACCACTGGGACTCCACCAATCAGCTTCATATCACCTATCCTGTGGATTGGGGGGGGGGCTGCTATCTAGGCCACAGCTGGATGTATGTGTGAGGGGGGCACAAAACTTTGCCCTGTCCCTGATGCTGCCCCCCCCCCCCCACACACACACAAGAGCCACTGGGTTGTGTATATATGATGTATATTTATGGTGGTGTCCATGTTGCTACGATATGCTATGATTGGTGTGACCCTGTCACTTATAAAAAAAACCTTTTGACAGACTTTGCAGATGTTGATATAAACCTTGTGATGCATGTTTTTTCTTCAAGATTTGAGTTTCCCTTTAATCCAGGGACACGCACATACATGCAGGAGTTCTACTATCCACTGCTCCATCCTACTTGTGTTCATTGTGCAGGTGATAGATCTGTGTAGCAGGCAGATGTCCAGCTTTATGACTCTGCAATATGTGATGGATCCCCAACTCCCAGACATAAGTTAAACCAAAGAACGCAAAATAAAGACACAACACATTGTAATCAGGTGTCAAAGGGTCCCAATTTTATTTAAAATTACATGACACTGAAGATGGCAGACCCCCGACTCACAAAGAGTCACCCTCCAGCACTCAGGCGAGGAAAAACCCCCTGTGGGGGAAACCTTGAGGGAGCCATGGCTGGAGAGTTGCCCCTCCCCTGGGCTTAGAGGGTAATACTATATTATAAATATAATAAACTGGATAAGAGAGAAATCCGGCTGCAATATCTGTCACCTTATTGATGGCTAGGCGGATGTATCTCTTCTCCCTCACAGATCCAGGTCCACTTCCCAAGAAGCTGGAGACTCGATGAAGGGGTAGTCTAAAGCGGACCACCCCTTTTCCCCTGCTAGAACCTCCAAATTACATCAAGTGTAGGGGGCAGTAAAGTAGTCAAGGTCCTCTGGCGCATCCAAGATGGCACTGATCAGGGTGCGGTGCATTGCTTTATGGAACCTTCTTTATGACATAAGCGCTTGTCATCACAGTGCACAGTTGCCATAGTTACTGCAGGTAAACACATCTGAGCATTAACCCATTAATAACTGGTGATCCGCTTTACTGCAGAGGTCACTAAACACACTTGTGACCAAGCAAACAGCTTATGGTTAGGCCTCACTAAGAACACTAAATAATATGGTTGGATGTGGCCCATAGCAACCAATCACAGCTCAGCTTTTGTTTCTCAAATTACTCTGGTAAAATAAAAGCTGAACTGTGATTGGTTGCCATGTACCACTTAGACAGTCTAACTTACTCATAGCAACCAATCAAAGCTCAGCTCTAATTTTTTAAGAGCTTGAAAAGATATAAAAGGTGAGCTGTGATTGGTTGCTATGGATAAAGCTTCTCCATTGCTGTAAAGTTCCATTGAAATGACTAGGGCTACACCTGCAGCTTGTGGACAGGTGTGATGCTGTTTTTACAAGAAGACAGACAGGTTTTTCTGAACCTAGACCTTCTTCCCACCTTCCTATGTACATACATGTGGGTAATGCGGTAGAGTCCTATGTTAGGCGTTGTCGTGCTTTATGTACAGCCAATAAATTGTGGGGGATTACCCTGCTCCCCTGTGGGCCAGGCCAAGCCTGGGAATAGTTACCAGGAGGGCAACCAGGTATTCAAGTGTTCACCAGCAAGAACTTAGAGGTGAATTTGCAGTACATAAAGAGCAGACAGATCCTGGTAATCCAGGGCCCTGCACTAAAAAGATATAGCAAAGCCAAGTCTAGGACAGAAGCCAGGTGAACAGCCAGGCAACAAAAACAAGTTATAGTTTAACAGGTTTAAAGTGGATTTGTCAGTAGAAATGAGTGAAGTTACAGAATGTCGACCATTAAATCCCGCTGCCTGAAAAAGATGCAGCCGTTCGGTGCAGGAACTGTACAGTCTATGGGGTTTGTCTCTGTGTTGTTTTTGCAATCTTTTTTTTGCAAAAAAAACGGATGTATTTGTATACGTCCATTTTGATCGGTTTTTCCATTGACTTCCATTATAAAAAAATGATGAAAATGCATCCTTTTTTTTTTTACGTAGACAAAAATGTGTTCGTTTTTTGTGTAAGTTTTTTTTTATAATTGAAGTCAATGGAAAAACAGATGCACAAATTGCAAAATTGCATGAAAAATAAAATGGATTGCAGAAACGTAGTGTGAATCCAGCCTTATAGCCTTATGGAAGTTGATACATTTTTTTATCTTTGATGTTACCTTTCTGAATGAACAGGATACATCAGTTGAACAGAACATTTATAAGTTTCTCATGTATAAGAAAATCTAGTCACATCCTTTACGTAAGTTGCGTAATTTGTTTCACATGTCCTGCAACCACATGTATCATATGTACTCTATATCATGACGTCAATAAGATATGTGAGGCACGCACAGCCATGTAAAGCTATGCACTACTGGAAATAAAAAGAAAACCACAAGTATGTGGGTAATGTTACACATTATGATATGATGCTTACCTATACTCTACACCACAAAAAAGGAAAATTGTTTGTGGCATCCAGACACCCTGGCTGTACTAATAACTAGTTGTCACATTGATTCCATTTTGCAATAAAAAATAAGTCCAGAGTGAAACTTTTCTGACTTATATAGTGAGTTAGTGTCACAGATTGTATATTTTTTAATACTTAAAGTGTAGCTGTCATTTAAATTTGTATTGCAGAAATCAATACAAGTGATTTTAAGAAACTCATTAATAGGTTTTATTAGGTAGAGAGGGGCAGAGGGGGATGAGTGAGCAGGGGGAGCAGAGAAGCAGCTGTACAGTTTGCAGACTGTCTGGGCAAATAAATCGCTGGATTCACAAGTCAGAAAGGTCAATGCTTATCTGGAAGCTTTGTGAGAGAAGATTGCAGGATGATGTTTTGTACAGTCCTGCTTTTCTTCTCTCCTTGCCCCTCCTTCCCTCTCCATGGAGCATAACGGACACAGAAATCGCCCAAGGGGAGGGCTGGCGGAGCTTGCAGGGGTGTGATAAGGCGGGGAGGAGGCTCGCAGGCGTAAATCATGACCAAAATCGACACCTGCTGGAAGCAGGTGTAGATTTCGTACGCCGGGTGCAGGTTCGGGCGCCCGGCCGGCCAGATTCTCTAAGAGGCGTGCGCCTCTTAGTGAATCCTGCCGGGGAAAGGGGACGGGGCCTAATATAAGACCGGTGTACTCGTACGCTGGTCTACATAAATCCCCCCCATTGTTTTCTTGTTATCGTTTTTACTTTGATTGTTCTGATTGTAAATTCTATTATGTACATATTTATAGGGGCAGCTACTTGAGTAAATACTAAATTCCCTGTGAAATAATAATTATGGAACAAAATTAGTGTTTTTGCGCAGAGCGTAACAATTTACGCATCATTTACAAAGCAGTTGGCGCTTTTTTTGAGCATTTTACGCCAGCCGTACCACTTTTTAAATGTTTTGCTCAGAGGGAGCGTGTTAGGGGTGTAGTTTACGTTAGCTACATTTTTAGCCAGATTTTATCATGTGCGATTTTTTATTTGTGTGCAAAAAAATATCCAGTCAGACCCTGGCGTAGTTTATTAGCCATTTTAAGCCCCCCAAAAAGCTAAAAATTGCGCAATATTTATCAAGGCCCCTGCTTCGAATGATAATTTTTGCGCGTCAACTGGAGATTTTTGGGCAGCACATGAAATGTGTGCAACAGCAAAAATGATTGTGCAAATGATACATACCCCCTTAGTCTTCCCTATACAATATTTATCATATGTACATACCAAATCCTATACAAATTACAATGTATAACACATAAAAGATTTGATAACGCATTGGTACCAGCCAAACTGCATGTTCTGTGTAACAACAATCTGATCACAGCAGCAGCAGTTGCCGCACCTATGATTGCCATAGATCCACACTACTTTGCTAGATAATCCCTAAGGGCCCTTTTACACAGAAAGATTATCTGACAGATTATCTGCCAAAGATTTGAAACCAAAGCCAGGAATGGACTATAAAAAGAGATCAGGTAATAAAGGAAAGCCTGAGATTTCTCCTTTTCAAATCCATTCCTGGTTTTGGCTTCAAATCTTTGGCAGATAATCTGTCAGATAATCTTTCAGTGTAAAAGGGCCCTATGATTGCCATAGATCCACACTACTTCGCTAGATAATCCCTAAGGGCCCTTTTACACAGAAAGATTATCTGACAGATTATCTGCCAAAGATTTGAAGCCAAAACCAGAAACAGACTATAAACAGACCTCAGGTCATAAAGGAAAGCCAGAGATTTCTCCTCTTTTCAAAACCAGTCCTGGCTTTGGCTTCAAATCTTTGTCAGATAATCTGTCAGATAATCTTTCTGTATAAAAGGGCCCTAAGGGTCCATTTACACAGAAAGATTATTTGACAGAATATCTGCCAAAGATTTGAAGCCAAAGCCAGAAATGGAAGCGAAGAAATCTCAGGCTTTCCTTTATGACCTTTTCTCTGTTTATAGTCTGTTCCTGGTTTTGGCTTCAAATCTTTGGCAGATGATCTGTCAGATAATCTTTCTGTGTAAAAGGGCCCTAATGCTGGGTTTACACGGAACGATTATCATGCGAATTTTCGCGATAGCGATCGAATTCGAACGATAATCGTACGTGTAAACGCGCCGAACGATCAAAAAATCATTCATTTTGATCTTTTAACCGATTCTTAAATCGCCGTTCGTAAAAAAATTCGCCGATCGTTCCGTGTAAACAGTCGTT